>NC_068427.1:48332453-48349953 GCF_023373465.1 Oncorhynchus keta
TCAAATCAAATCAAATCAAATTTATTTATATAGCCCTTCGTACATCAGCTGATATCTCAAAGTGCTGTACAGAAACCCAGCCTAAAACCCCAAACAGCAAACAATGCAGGTGTAAAAGCACGGTGGCTAGGAAAAACTCCCTAGAAAGGCCAAAACCTAGGAAGAAACCTAGAGAGGAACCGGGCTATGTGGGGTGGCCAGTCCTCTTCTGGCTGTGCCGGGTAGAGATTATAACAGAACATGACCAAGATGTTCAAATGTTCATAAATGACCAGCATGGTCGAATAATAATAAGGCAGAACAGTTGAAACTGGAGCAGCAGCACAGTCAGGTGGACTGGGGACAGCAAGGAGCCTTCATGTCAGGTAGTCCTGGGGCACGGTCCTAGGGCTCAGGTCAGTTGAAACTGGAGCAGGAGCATGGCCAGGTGGACTGGGGACAGCAAGGAGTCCTCATGTCAGGTAGTCCTGGGACATGGTCCTAGGGCTCAGGTCCTCCGAGAGAGAGAAAGAAAGAGAGAAGGAGAGAATTAGAGAACGCACACTTAGATTCACACAGGACACCGAATAGGACAGGAGAAGTACTCAGATGCCTTTCAAACTGACCCTAGCCCCCGACACATAAGCTTCTGCAGCATAATACTGGAGGCTGAGACAGGAGGGGTCAGGAGACACTGTGGCCCCATCCGAGGACACCCCGGACAAGGGCCAAACAGGAAGGATACCGCCCCACCCACTTTGCCAAAGCACATCCCCCACACCACTAGAGGGATATCTTCAACCACCAACTTACCATCCTGAGACAAGGCCGAGTATAGCCCACAAAGATCTCCGCCACGGTACAACCCAAGGGGGGGCAACCCAGACAGGCCGACCACAACAGTGAATCAACCCACCCAGGTGACGCACCCCCAGGGACGGCACGAGAGAGAGCCCCAGCAAGCCAGTGACTCAGCCCCGTAACAGGGTTAGAGGCAGAGAATCCCAGTGGAAAGAGGGGAACCGGCCAGGCAGAGACAGTAAGGGCGGTTCGTTGCTCCAGAGCCTTTCCGTTCACCTTCCCACTCCTGGGCCAGACTACACTCAATCATATGACCCACTGAAGAGATGAGTCTTCAGTAAAGACTTAAAGGTTGAGACCGAGTTTATGCGTCTCTGACATGGGTAGGCAGACCGTTCCATAAAAATGGAGCTCTATAGGAGAAAGCCCTGCCTCCAGCTGTTTGCTTAGAAAATTCTAGGGACAATTAGGAGGCCTGCGTCTTGTGACCGTAGCGTACGTGTAGGTATGTACGGCAGGACCAAATCAGAGAGGTAGGTAGGAGCAAGCCCATGTAATGCTTTGTAGGTTAGCAGTAAAACCTTGAAATCAGCCCTTGCTTTGACAGGAAGCCAGTGTAGAGAGGCTAGCACTGGAGTAATATGATCAAATTTTTTGGTTCTAGTCAGATTCTAGCAGCCGTATTTAGCACTAACTGAAGTTTATTTAGTGCTTTATCCGGGTAGCCGGAAAATAGAGCATTGCAGTAGTCTAACCTAGAAGTACATAATTAGTCAGTAATGACCAATCAATCAAAATCAATGCAACAACCTATAAGGCCTGTTTTCTACAGGCTGAGGAGGTTCTGGAGCAGATCCTGAAGGACAAGAGTGCAGAGTCCAACTCCATCCTGCAAGCTGACAAACAACTGACGGAAAATGAGAAACGAATCCAAGGTAAGCCACACCTCAATGTTTTTTCAATTAGAAAATAGAAATCAACTGTGTTAGGCTAATGTTCAGAAGATGAAAACAAGACCAGTGGCTCCGCCCTAATGCCAGTCCCGCCCCAAAAATACAACTTTAAGTATTATGGAGTTAAAAGTATTATTGGTGATTGACTAGAACATATAAATTGTGACATATTTTACAAATAAACATTTTGCTATTATCTGCTATTTTGAATGATGTGATTTATTTCCAGTGCCTTCAGAAATTATTCCCACCCCTTGACTTTTTAAACACAGATTCAACCACAAAGACCAGGAGGTTTTCCAATGCCTCGCGAAGAAGGTCACCGTTGCGCCAATAGACTCTAGAGGGTTTAGTGTGTATGAATCTATACGAGAAAATGAGTTGTCCAGTTTTCCTATTTATCTTCTCTCTCTCCTTGGCTCTTCCAGCGGAGAAGAAGAAAACAGCTGAGTTGGAGCAGGAGAAGGCAGCATTCAGGGAGCAACAGGCAGAGATGGAGCGCAGAATTGAGAACAATCGCATTAGCCAGGAGAAGTACTTGAAGGAGATGAAAGAGAAGATGGAGAAGAAGAGGAAGCAACACAGCAGGAGTTCAACAGGACGCTGGAACGCAGGATGCAGGAGCAGAAAGATCTCCTGGAGAAGGGCCATAAGGAGAAGGCTGAGCTAATGAGACAAGACATCGAGGAGATAAAGAAGAATAATCAATTGGAAAGGGACGCCAATACCCAGAATCAGAAGGCTCTGCTGGTTGAATGTAAAAAGGGGAAAAGCTCAAAAGCTCCACTTTGAATGCCTGACTATGAAAAGCCAACTGATATTGAATCTGAAGCGTTCGTCCGAAAATTGCCATCGTTGTTTTTATTTTAAAAATGATCTGGTGTTAATGACCACATGAGCCTGGTTCCTCTCTAGGTTCTCCTAGGTTCCTGCCTTGTAGGGAGTTTTTCCTAGGATTAAATGTCAGGAATTGTGAAAACTGAGATTAAAAAATATTTTGCTAATGTGTATGTAAACTTCCGACTTCAACTGTACATGTAGGTAGAGTTAATTAAAGTGACTATGCATAGATGACAACAGAGAGTGGCAGTGGTGTGGAGAGGGGAGGGGAGGAAATGTGAATAGGTTTAAGTCCCTCGCCCTCGTACACTGGGCTCCCAGTAGGGGGACGTACGGCCCAGAGAAGGCAGGAACAAAGTATTTCATTAATTTTTATATTTAACCTTTATTTAACTAGGCAAGTCAGTTAAGAACTAGAGAAGAGAGAGAGAAGTGGAGGTGAGAGAAGAGAGAGCAAAGTGGGGGTGAGAAAAGAGAGAGCGAGGTGGGGGGTGAGAGGAGAGAGAGCAAGTGGAGGTGAGAGAAGAGAGAGAGAAGTGGGGGTGAGAGAAGAGAGAGTGAAGTGGGGGAGAAGAGAGAGAGAAGTGGGGGAGAAGAGAGAGAGAAGTGGGCATGTGTTGGTCTTTAGTAAATATTCAATAAAGTACTATTACAGTCATAATGGCTGCCAGTCTACCCTTACATTTACATTTACATTTAAGTCATTTAGCAGACGCTCTTATCCAGAGCGACTTACAAATTGGTGCATTCACCTTATGACATCCAGTGGAACTGTCACTTTACAATAGTGCATCTAAATCTTAAAAGGGGGGTGAGAAGGATTACTTATCCTATCCTAGGTATTCCTTAAAGAGCTGGGGTTTCAGGTGTCTCCGGAAGGTGGTGATTGACTCCGCTGTCCTGGCGTCGTGAGGGAGTTTGTTCCACCATTGGGGGCCAGAGCAGCGAACAGGTTTGACTGGGCTGAGCGGGAACTGTACTTCCTCAGTGGTAGGGAGGCGAGCAGGCCAGAGGTGGATGAACACAGTGCCCTTGTTTGGGTGTAGGGCCTGATCAGAGCCTGGAGGTACTGAGGTGCCGTTCCCTCACAGCTCCGTAGGCAAGCACCATGGTCTTGTAGCGGATGCGAGCTTCAACTGGAAGCCAGTGGAGAGAGCGGAGGAGCGGGACCCTTTTATGCCATTGAGTTGAATGGGGGAGGCCTGTACTATGGATTATATTTCTATGATACTATACACATATTAGATGTTTTGTGTTTTGCAGAGCAGAGCTCACCTATCTCTGAGGAGGACTGGATGATTCCCAGGTTGTCTTTTCAGCCAGTGCACCACCGCCACAGATATGGACACCAACCACTGGAATAGACCAATCGCAGGTCAGCACCAGGAGAGAGGAGCCAATCAGAGCATGGCACATACACATACTGCAAGGCTTCATTTCACAGGGGGCATAATATGACTTGTTTAATATAACTGAAGACCTTGAGAGCGTAGCAGGCTGGTGTTTCCTTCCCCCAGTTTGTAGGAGTGACACAATAACAACCTAAACCATCATTTTAGTATGGTCTGGTGGATATCACTTCCTGTTCCAGAGAGAGACAGTGGGCTAAGGTACATGCCCAGCCAACTGCACCATAGCCACACCTAACTGTAAACCCATAGCAACACCCAACCGTGAACCCATAGCAACACCAAACCATGAACACAACTAGCTGTACTAATGTTACACCAACAGGCCACAGAGGAACCTCCGAGATGGGAGCCCCTGAGATGGGGGCTCCTGAGATGGGGAGCCCCTGAGATGGGGGCCCCTGAGATGGGGGGCTCCTGAGATTGGAGCTCCTGAGATCGAAGCCCTGAGATCGGAGCCCCTGAGATCGGAGCCCTGAGATGGGAGCCCCTGAGATGGGAGCCCCTGAGATGGGAGCCCCTGAGATAGGAGCCCCTGAGATGGGAGCCCTGAGATAGGAGCCCCTTAGATGGGAGCCCCTGAGATAGGAGCCCCTGAGATAGGAGCCCCTGAGATGGGAGCCCTGAGATAGGAGCCCCTGAGATAGGAGCCCCTGAGATAGGAGCCCCTGAGATAGGAGCCCCTGAGATAGGAGCCACTGAGATAGAGCCCCTGAGATAGGAGCCCCTGAGATGGGAGCCCTGAGATAGGAGCCCCTGAGATAGGAGCCCTGAGATGGGAGCCCCTGAGATAGGAGCCCCTGAGATGGGAGCCCCTGAGATAGGAGCCCTGGAGATGGGAGCCCCTGAGATGGGAGCCCCTGAGATGGGAGCCCCTGAGATGGGAGCCCCTGAGATGGGGGCCCCTGAGATGGGAGCCCCTGAGATGGGGGCCCCTGAGATGGGAGCCCCTGAGATGGGAGCCCCTGAGATGGGAGCCCCTGAGATGGGAGCCCCTGAGATAGGAGCCCCTGAGATGGGGAGCCCCTGAGATAGGGAGCCCTGAGATGGGAGCCCCTGAGATGGGAGCCCCTGAGATGGGGGCCCTGAGATGGGAGCCCTGAGATGGGAGCCCCTGAGATGGGAGCCCCTGAGATGGGAGCCCCTGAGATAGGAGCCCCTGAGATGGGAGCCCCTGAGATGGGAGCCCCTGAGATAGGAGCCCTGAGATGGGAACCCCTGAGATGGGGAGCCCCTGAGATGGGAGCCCCTGAGATGGGAGCCCCTGCCAGTGAGTCATAATTATTATTATTATTATTATTATTATTATATTATTCATAATTCTATAGAATGGACATAAAGAAAGAGGCATGATGAGAGTAAGACAAAAGTTACTGATCCAGACCCTTGTCAAATCTCAACAAATTCCATCTCATACTTCAATCTCATTGAAACATTTTACCCTTAAAAGTCCTCAATTCAATAAGATATCATTGTCATTGAGAAGTAATAGCAGTGGTTGGGTATGTGCCCTAGCACACTGTCTCTGAACAGGAAGTTATGGCCACCCAGACCATACTAAACGTAAACTACACCCCTACAGGGCATCCGCCCAAATAGCTGTTACCTCTCCTGTTGTGTTCCGATCGAACTGGACTGAAGTTTTTCTCTGAAAAATGTAGTTAATTTAATCTGATTGTCATAAGGTTCCATGACTTTGTCCACACAGGGCATCTGAACACACAAAATACATTGTGATGACAAAGTGAAAACATGTTTTAGAAATGTTGACTAATCTATTATACATGTTAGAATCACCTTTGGCAGCGATTACAGTCTCTAAGAGTTGTACAATATTTGCACATTATTCTTTAAAAAAGGAACATTTAATGTCATCTTGGTAAGCAACTCCAGTGTATATTTGGCCTTGTGTTTTAGGTTAATGTCCTGCTGGAAGGGAATTTGTCTCCCAGTGTGTCATGGCTTCCGCCTAAGTCGGTCCCTCTCCTTGTCCGGGCGGCGTTCGGCGGTCGACATCACCAGCCTTCAAGCCATCGCCAATCCACTTTTCATTTTCCATTTGTTTTGTCTTTGTTTTACACACCTGGTTTCAATTCCCCAATTACTTGTTCATTATTTAACCCTCTGTTTTCCCATGGTTTTTGTGCGTGTTTGTTTATTGTAAATTCGGTACGATGTTTGTGGGCCTGGTGATACTTCATGTATTTTGTCATTTGAGTAAAGTTCCTTGTGTTACTCATCTCTGCTGTCCTGCGCCTGACTCCTCTGTACCAGCTACACCCAGATCCTTACACAGTGTCTGTTGGAAAACAGACTGAACCAGGATTTCCTCTAGGATTTTGCCTGTGCTTATAGCTGTACCCGTTTCTTTTCATCCTAAAAAAACCATTATATTTCTTGCCGCTGACAAGCATACCCATAACATGATGCAGTCGCCACCATGCTTTAAAATATGAAGAGTGGTACTCAGTGATGTATTTGTATTTATTATGGATCCTGTTCGCAGCAGCTATTCTTCCTGGGTTCCAGCAACATTAAGGCAGTTATACATTTTAAAAACATTTACATTCATAACATATTTCACAACATATTAAGTGTGTTCCCTCAGGCCTCTGATTCTACTGCTGCATCAGTTACCTGATATTGAATAGAGTTCCATGTAGTCACCTCCTGTTGTCTGTTCTGGACTTGGGGACTGGGCAGAGACCTCTGGTGGCATGTCTTATGGGGTATGCATGGTGTCCGAGCTGTGTGCAGGTAGTTTAGACAGACAGCTCTGTGCATTCAACATCTCTCATAAATACAAGTAGTGATGAAGTCAATCTCTCCTCCACTTTGAGCCAGGAGAGATTGACATGCAAAATAAATGTAAACTACATTTATCAAGTACATTTTGATTTCAAAACTATAAGTCCTACAAACACATGCTTAGTAATGTTAGAAAGGTAAGAACCATGGGATTCTGATACAGCAACAACGTGACTATTACAGAGCCAGAGCAAGTGCAGGCAAAGAAAAGCAAAAACAAATATATACGTATTTTAGTTGTGTGGGGTGTGGGGTGGAGATAATTTGGTTCCCAAATTGTCCCCATCCAAATCGTGCCAATGTTGGGGAATAAGATATTTCAAAGTCTAGGTTTAAAATAAAATGTCACCAATTACCATTACAAAGGGATAAAATATATATATATATTTTTTTGTGTGTGTGTGTGTGTGTGTGTAATATCTTGTACCTGACGGTGGCGCTCAAAACATGGGCAAATTGCCATAGCAACACAGCCATTTTAAAAGCGCAGGGCCAATGAATGAGTATGAGTTACATACATATGAGGAGAAAGTTGAAGTCATAACCTTTCCACTGATGTAAATCAGATATCATGTCTGATTCCCAGTTCATCCACTAGTAGATCACATGACATGACTTGGACACTTTTTCACTGTGGGAAAATGGCTGAACAAATTTTCAAAACGAACATCTTAAAATGACCCAAGCGAGTTATCAAGTTTATTTTTTATTTTTTTATAACAAACTGACAGGCGAGGACACGTACAACTTATTTTACCATTCATGGAAACGAGTGAGATCAGCAGTATATTTGGAGGACCGATTCAAGATGACGGCAAATTAAATGTGGATGCATTGCATTATGATGACCACCAGGGGGAACCATTTCCATGCATACCATAATATAGCACTTTTGGTGATGCCATACATTTCATTATCTATGAATATGACGTTCAGGTTTCCTCAACTTTTTTGACCCATGACCCCATTTTTTTTTACCCCATGTGAAAATTCTCGCGACCTGGTGAATTTTTTTTGTTGTAATTAACAGCCAATGTTTATTTTGTATTTAAACATTAAAACATTTTTATTCATTTATTTGCGACTATTGCAGTCAATTGAAAAAAAAAATCGAACAGTATTTCTGATTGTCTTCACAACTCATCATCACATACTTTTAATGTGGGGCTATGCATAATAATAATATATCAATTGCAAATTAGTCGGATATCATTTAATCTAAAACACCATTGCCCTAGAGCACACAAAAAAACAATACATACCTCAGCCTAAACATCAGCTCCACAGGTAACTTTCCACAAAGCTGTGAACGATCTGAGAAACAAGGTAAGAAGGATCTTCTATAACATCAAAAGGAACATAAAATTCGACATACCAATTAGGATCTGGCTAAAAATACTTGAATCAGTCATAGAGCCCATTGCCCTTTATGGTTGTGAGGTCTGGGGTCCACTCACCAACCAAGAATTCACAAAATGGGACAAACACCAAATTGAGACTCTGCATGCAGAATTCTGCACAAATATCCCCAATGTACAACATAGAACACCAAATAATGCATGCAGAGCAGAATTAGGCCGATAACCACTAATTATCAAAATCCAGAAAAGAGCCATTCAATTCTACAACCACCTAAAAGGAAGTGATTCCCAAACCTTCCATAACAAAGCCGTCACCTACAGAGAGATGAACCTGGAGAAGAGTCCCCTAAGCAAGCTGGTTCTGGGGCTCTGTTCACAAACACACCCCACAGAGCCCCAGGACAGCAACACAATTATGAGAAAACAAAAGATAATGACTTGACACATTGGAAAGAACTAACCAAAAAACAGAGCAAACTAGAATGTTATTTGGCCCTAAACAGAGAGTACACAGCGGCATAATACCTGACCACTGTGACTGACCCTAAACAGAGAGTACACAGTGGCAGAATACCTGACCACTGTGACTGACCCTAAACAGAGAGTACACAGTGGCAGAATACCTGACCACTGTGACTGACCCTAAACAGAGAGTACACAGTGGCAAATACCTGACCAGTGACTGACCTAAACAGAGAGTACACAGTGGCAAATACCTGACCACTGTGACTGACCCTAAACAGAGAGTACACAGTGGCAGAATACCTGACCACTGTGACTGACCCTAAACAGAGAGTACACAGTGGCAAATACCTGACCAGTGACTGACCCTAAACAGAGAGTACACAGTGGCAAAATACCTGACCACTGTGACTGACCCTAAACAGAGAGTACACAGTGGCAAATACCTGACCACTGTGACTGACCCTAAACAGAGAGTACACAGTGGCAAAATACCTGACCACTGTGACTGACCCTAAACAGAGAGTACACAGTGGCAAATACCTGACCACTGTGACTGACCCTAAACAGAGAGTACACAGTGGCAAATACCTGACCACTGTGACTGACTCTAAACAGAGAGTACACAGTGGCAGAATACTGACCACTGTGACTGACCCTAAACAGAAAGTACACAATGGCAGAATACCTGACCACTGTGACTGACCCAAACTTAAGGACATCTTTGACTATGTACAGACTCAGTGAGCATGTGCTCACTGCCAACAACATGAGGTGGAACCTGAGCTGCACTTCCTAACCTCCTGTCCAATGTATGACCATATTAGAGACACATATTTCCCTCAAATTACACAGACCCACAAAGACTTAGAAAGCAAATCAAATGTTGATAAACTCCCATATCTACTGGGTGAAATTGCACAGTGTTTCATCACAGCAGCAAGATGTGTGACCTGTTGCCACAAGAAAAGGGCAACCAGTGAAGAACAAACACCATTGTAAATACAACCTATATTTATAATTATTTATTTCCCTTTTTGTACTTGAACTATTTGCACATCATTACAACACTGTATATAGACATAATATGACATTTGAAATGTCTTTATTCTTTGAAAATGTTGTGTTTGTAATGTTTACTATTAATTTTGTATTGTTTATTTATCTTTTGTTTATTATCTACTTCACTTGCTTTGGCAATGTTAACATATGTTTCCATGCCAATAAAGCCCTTTAATTGAATTGAATTGATTCTGCGCGTCGGACAGTGTGTACCTCATCTCTGCTCTCACGTTCAACCTGGATAAATATGTGGTTTTAATGCAGACGAGATGTAAATGAGATCACTGAATCCGGATTCACACAGATATGAGCTGAAGAAGGATGAGTTTTATGGTGCTTTCAAGACAACTGGGAACTCTGAAAATACGATGTCAAATCGTGACGTCAGTCTTCAGGTCGGAAAGAGGTCAGAGTTCCGAGTTGGATCACCGTTGAAAAATGATTTTCCCCAGTTTTCTGATAGTAGAGAACTGGAAGGAAAGGCGGCCAAAGGAGGAATTGGCTTTGGGGATGACCAGTGAAAAATACCTGCTGGAGCGCGTGCTACGGATGGGTGCTGCTATGGTGAAGGAGAGTTTACAGTCTAACCAGACACCTAGGTATTTGTAGTTGTCCACATATTCTAAGTCAGAACCATCCAGAGTAGTGATGCTGGACGTACGGGCAGGTGGGGCAGCGATCGGTTGAAGAGCATGCATTTAGTTTTACTTGCATTTAAGAGCAGTTGGAGGCCATGGAAGGAGTGTTGTATGGCATTGCATCTCGTCTGGAGGTTAGTTAACACAATGTCCACAGTGTTTATAGCCTCGTACAGTTCATTAATGGGGACAATCAGCAGTTGCTACATCCGTTTTTGGACTTAGAAATCAATAATATGTATCCATTGATTCTTGAAGCATTTAACTTTAAGAAATGCTTCATGTTCTCAGTTCTACTGTCGTACCCCATCAGAACCCAAAATATATAAACTTGTTTTACTCCAATGTTTGTTAAACTGTTACTCCTACCCCCTACTTTTTCGAACATTCTGTTAAAAATCACGCAACATTTCAGCGCCCTGCTACTCAGGCCAGGAATATAGTATATGCATATGATTAGTATGCGTGGATAGAAAACACTCAGACGTTTATAAAACTGGTTAAATCACGGCTGTGACTATAACAGAACGTGCGTTTCATCGAAAAGTGCAGGAAAATCTGATCACTGAAAATGGAAATAAATATCCTTGCGCTACTTCCAGGAATTGTTCAAAGTGAACAGAATTAAATGAGGCCGAGGTTGCAGTGCCTACAGCTTCCACACGTTGTCTAGAGTCTTGTCATTTGATTCGGCTTTGATTCTTGGTCAAACCGAATCAAGGGAACCGATTCCCTCCGGTCTCCGACCGGATGTTTTGGTCGAGCTCTCTCCAGACATTTTTTCGAGACGGACACCTATAGAATTTACATCGCCTCCTGATGAATTTTATCGCTTATTAACGTGTACTAATACCTAAAGTTGCATTACAAAAGTATTTCGAAGTGTTTTGTGAAAGTTTATCGTCGACTTTTTGAATTTTAAAAAATGACGCTATTTTTTTCTGTTTATCACACAGTCTTCATAGATCGATATCTAGGCTATATATGGACCGATTTAATCGAAAAAAAGACCCAATAGTGATTATGGGACATCTAGGAGTGCCAACAAAGAAGATGGTCAAAGGTAATGAATGTTTTATATTTTATTGTGCGGTTTGTGTAGCGCCGAATATGCTAATTATTTTGTTTACGTCCCCTGCGGGTCTTTTTGGGTGTTACATGCTATCAGATAATAGCTTCTCATGCTTTCGCCGAAAAGCATTTTAAAAATCTGACTTGTTGCCTGGATTCACAACGAGTGTAGCTTTAATTCAATACCCTGCATGTGTATTTTAATGAACGTTTGAGTTTTAACTCATACTATTAGCATTTAGCGTAGCGCATTTGCATTTCCAGAGCTCTAGATGGGACGCCTGCGTGCCAGGTAGAGCAAGAGGTTAACAATTAAAATGTAAACACACATATAGCCTCAAAACATGGTTAAAACTATACATTTGATATCATGGATGGTCAATGCTGAGCTCTAGCTCTATTAATCTACATTTCTCCATGAGCATTTCACCGTACCAGGGGTGGGGAGTCTGCTTTGTTATTGTTTCTACTGCTGATTGCCACTTTAAGTGCCAGTTTGTTATTTTTCTTGCCCTGAGGTGGCATGTATACAGCAGTCACAATAACAGCTGAAAACTCCCTGTGAAGGTAGAAGAGTCAACATTTGTGACTTGTTACAGGAAACTAGGTGTATGCCACACGTCACTACTTCACAGGACGTAAACTTTATTTTATTTTATCGAAATGCGTTTTTCTTTTGGCAGAAATACCTTCTGGAACATGTGAACTTTCATGTGCCTTAAATAACAAACTTGTTTACCATCTGTAAATCTGAATACAATTGTTAAATTACGAGCCTATTTGGTTCAGCCACCGAAAAAGCCAGCAACCTTCCCCTAGCCATGATTGGATGAGATAATGAGTGGGCTGGACATGAGTTCGGATTGGTCTGCCAGGTAGCACGCTTCTATCTATAATATGAGTTGGTCAGTATGTGTAGGTTATTCTTTCTAAAAATGGCTTTCACGTAGTAGAACTGCATAAGTGTTGCTCTCCACTTTCTGGAGGACCGAGTTTTGAAATCAGTGGAATTAGAGTGTGATAGCTAAGGAGATGGAAAAAATTATGCCGTTTGATTGCAAATATGGAGACGGAGTAGAAAAAGAGAACACAAAAGGCTGTTGTATAAAACACCTGTCTCCGGATTACATCTTCAAACTAAGAGCAACCATGGCATCTGTGTCCATCCCATGTTTACGGGTACGAGATTCTAGCAGGCTACATTTTCTGATATTAAACGTTTCTATTTTTGTCAGAAGGTCATTTTCATTTCAAGTTGAAGTGTACTGTTAGCTAGCTAGCTAACGTTAGCAATCAGAAATTAGTAGTTCTGAATATGCTCTTCGAGAGGTGATATTAAAAGCGAAAACGGTTATAAAATGTATTTAACAATTCCTTGAAAGCGGTGTAATATATTACAGCCAAACACACACAATGTAATATATTACAGTCAAACATGCAATGTAATATATTACAGCCAAACACGCAATGTAATATATTACAGCCAAACACACGCAATGTAATACATTACAGCCGAACGCACACAATGGAATATATTAGTCAAACGCACACAATGTAATATATTACAGCCAAACACGCAATGTAACATATTACAGTCAAACACACGCAATGTAATATATTACAGTCAAACATACACAATGTAATATATTACAATCAAATACACACAATGTAATATATTACAGCCAAACACATGCAATGTAATATATTACAGTCAAACACAAAGACTACAATTGGCCTTGGCATGGCCTGGAGAACCACACAGTGCTGTCACATTCAGTCCAGGTCATCTGGATGGACACTGGCAATCTGGCATTACCACAAAGGCACACTGAGAGAGAATGGCCAGGCAGACACTGATAAACTGTCTGATAAACTGTCTGATGAGTGGTGTCTCACACTCTGTGATTCAAGACAGTTGTCTTAGAGTAGATATTTTATAGATAGTTTTTCATTATTTTTGGAAGAGGAAGTGTAAACTATCTATCAAATCTATTATTTTAAAAAATCTTGATGAATTTTTTTGGTAATGAATGATGTGGGTCCCTGGGCCACTGGTTTGTCTGGGTGGGGTCCCTGGGTCACCGGTTTGCCTGGGTGG
Organism: Oncorhynchus keta; assembly: GCF_023373465.1. Taxonomy (NCBI): domain Eukaryota; kingdom Metazoa; phylum Chordata; class Actinopteri; order Salmoniformes; family Salmonidae; genus Oncorhynchus; species Oncorhynchus keta. The sequence goes on from NC_068427.1 coordinate 48,345,936, forward strand.
GGTCCCTGGGCCACCGGTTTGTCTGGGTGGGGTCCCTGGGTCACCGGTTTGTCTGGGTGGTGGTTCCTGGGCCACCGGTTTGTCTGGGTGGGGTCCCTGGGTCACCTGTTTATCTGGGTGGGGTCCCTGGGCCACTGGTTTGTCTGGGTGGGGTCCCTGGGTCACTGGTTTATCTGGGTGGGGTCCCTGGGTCACTGGTTTATCTGGGTGGGGTCCCTGGGTCACTGGTTTATCTGGGTGGGGTCCCTGGGTCACTGGTTTGTCTGGGTGGGGTCCCTGGGTCACCAGTTTGTCTGGGTGGGGTCCCTGGGTCACTGGTTTGTCTGGGTGGGGTCCCTGGGTCACCGGTATGTCTGGGTGGGGTCCCTGGGTCACTGGTTTATCTGGGTGGGGTCCCTGGGTCACCAGTTTGTCTGGGTGGGGTCCCTGGGTCACCGGTTTGTCTGGGTGGGTGTCCCTGGGTCACTGGTTTATCTGGGTGGGGTCCCTGGGTCACCAGTTTGTCTGGGTGGGGTCCCTGGGTCACTGGTTTGTCTGGGTGGGGTCCCTGGGTCACCGGTATGTCTGGGTGGGGTCCCTGGGTCACTGGTTTATCTGGGTGGGGTCCCTGGGTCACTGGTTTATCTGGGTGGGGTCCCTGGGTCACCAGTTTGTCTGGGTGGGGTCCCTGGGTCACCAGTTTGTCTGGGTGGGGTCCCTGGGTCACCAGTTTGTCTGGGTGGGGTCCCTGGGTCACCGGTTTGTCTGGGTGGGTGTCCCTGGGTCACCGGTTTGTCTGGGTGGGTGTCCCTGGGTCACCGGTTTGCCTGGGTGGGGTCCCTGGGTCACCGGTTTGCCTGGGTGGGGTCCCTGGGCCACTGGTTTGCCTGGGTGGGGTCCTCTGGCCTTAATCTTTAAAAGCAAACCAAGTTTTGCTTTTAGAAACCTTGGTTTAACAAACAAACCCATTAAATAGCTAACAACACTCGCTAACACAGTCATAACACCAATTTAGCCAGTTTCTACAGGCTACAGGCTAGTGGTGTGGGGGATGTGCTTTGGCAAAGTGGGTGGGGTTATATCCTTCCTGTTTGGCCCTGTCCGGGGGTGTCCTCGGATGGGGCCACAGTGTCTCCTGACCCCTCCTGTCTCAGCCTCCAGTATTTATGCTGCAGTAGTTTATGTGTCGGGGGGCTAGGGTCAGTTTGTTATATCTGGAGTACTTCTCCTGTCCTATTCGGTGTCCTGTGTGAATCTAAGTGTGCGTTCTCTAATTCTCTCCTTCTCTCTTTCTTTCTCTCTCTCGGAGGACCTGAGCCCTAGGACCATGTCCCAGGACTACCTGACATGAGGACTCCTTGCTGTCCCCAGTCCACCTGGCCATGCTCCTGCTCCAGTTTCAACTGACCTGAGCCCTAGGACCGTGCCCCAGGACTACCTGACATGAAGGCTCCTTGCTGTGGGGGATGTGCTTTGGCAAAGTGGGTGGGGTTATATCCTTCCTGTTTGGCCCTGTCCGGGGTGTCCTCGGATGGGGCCACAGTGTCTCCTGACCCCTCCTGTCTCAGCCTCCAGTATTTATGCTGCAGTAGTTTATGTGTCGGGGGGCTAGGGTCAGTTTGTTATATCTGGAGTACTTCTCCTGTCCTATTCGGTGTCCTGTGTGAATCTAAGTGTGCGTTCTCTAATTCTCTCCCTTCTCTTTCTTTCTCTCTCTCTCGGAGGACCTGAGCCCTAGGACCATGTCCCAGGACTACCTGACATGAGGACTCCTTGCTGTCCCCAGTCCACCTGGCCATGCTCCTGCTCCAGTTTCAACTGACCTGAGCCCTAGGACCGTGCCCCAGGACTACCTGACATGAAGGCCTTGCTGTCCCCAGTCCACCTAACTGTGCTGCTGCTCCAGTTTCAACTGTTCTACCTTATTATTATTCGACCATGCTGGTCATTTATGAACATTTGAACATCTTGGTCATGTTCTGTTATAATCTCTACCCGGCACAGCCAGAAGAGGACTGGCCACCCCACATAGCCCGGTTCCTCTCTAGGTTTCTTCCTAGGTTTTGGCCTTTCTAGGGAGTTTTTCCTAGCCACCGTGCATTTACACCTGCATTGTTTGCTGTTTGGGGTTTTAGGCTGGGTTTCTGTACAGCACTTTGAGATATCAGCTGATGTACGAAGGGCTATATAAATAAATTTGATTTGATTTGATTTGATTTGCTACAACTGGTCTTCTAGGACCTAAATCTCAGCTCCCTGTCACAGGCATTTAACCATTCAGTAGTTGTATCAAAACAGTATCACATTATAGGCCTGTAGACATTGTTCTCCCTCTCAGCATGAACCCTAGTTGTACCATACTCAACAGATCTGTTATGAGCATGGACGACCTGATAGGTCGGACCATAGTAAAGAAGTATCTCCATCTCTATCAGCAGTCTATTCCTTTTACCAAAAATAAGCTGTTTTAAAAGGGAGGAGGGGAAAGGTCAACAGATTATGTTGTTTATGTCAGACAGACAGACAGACAGACAGACAGACAGACAGACAGACAGACAGACAGACAGACAGACAGACAGACAGACAGAGCGATAGGTATTCAATCTTAGTTAGGTACTCAATCTTAGATACTCAATCTTAGATAGGTACTCAAACTCTCTCTACCAGACCACACCCCCTCTCTCTACCAGACCACACCCCCTCTCTACCAGACCAATGAGAAGGAGTGGTGAGAGTAAGGGGTGTTTTGATCTCTTTGATCTCCTTCTTTATTAATTGGACAACTATTGGACGTATTTATAACATTTATCCCAATGGTGACCCAGGCTCTGTTTTTACAGAACAGAAGAACCAAAACAGATCTAGATGGAACATAAAGGGTGGATGAGGCAGGATGAGGCAGGAATAGGCATGATGAGACAGGATGAGGCAGGAAGAGGCAGGATGAGACAGGATGAGGCAGGATGAGACAGGATGAGGCAGGAAGAGGCAGGAAGAGGCAGGAAGAGGCAGGAAGAGGCAGGATGAGACAGGATGAGGCAGGAAGAGGCAGGAAGAGGCAGGATGAGACAGGATGAGGCAGGAAGAGACAGGAAGAGGCATGATGAGACAGGATGAGGCAGGAAGAAGCAGGATGAGACAGGATGAGGCAGGATGAGACAGGATGAGGCAGGAAGAGGCAGGAAGAGGCAGGAAGAGGCAGGATGAGACAGGATGAGGCAGGAAGAGACAGGAAGAGGCAGGATGAGGCAGGATGAGGCAGGAAGAGGCAGGAAGAGACAGGATGAGGCAGGAAGAGGCAGGATGAGACAGGATGAGGCAGGATGAGACAGGATGAGGCAGGAAGAATGCAGGAAGAGGCAGGAAGAGGCAGGAAGAGGCAGGATGAGACAGGATGAGGCAGGAAGAGGCAGGAAGAGGCAGGATGAGACAGGATGAGGCAGGAAGAGACAGGAAGAGGCATGATGAGACAGGATGAGGCAGGAAGAAGCAGGATGAGACAGGATGAGGCAGGATGAGACAGGATGAGGCAGGAAGAGGCAGGAAGAGGCAGGAAGAGGCAGGATGAGACAGGATGAGGCAGGAAGAGACAGGAAGAGGCAGGATGAGGCAGGATGAGGCAGGAAGAGGCAGGAAGAGACAGGATGAGGCAGGATGAGGCAGGAAGAGGCAGGATGAGGCAGGATGAGGCAGGATGAGGCAGGAAGAGGCAGGATGAGACACGGAGAGGCAGGATGAGGCAGGATGAGGCAGAATGAGGCAGGAAGAGGCAAGATGAGGCAGGAAGAGGCAGGAAGAGGCAGGATGAGGCAGAATGAGGCAGGAAGAGGCAAGATGAGGCAGGAAGAGGCAAGATGAGGCAGGAAGAGGCAGGATGAGGCAGGATGAGGAAAGATGAGGCAGGAAGAGGCAAGATGAGGCAGGATGAGGCAGGAAGAGGCAAGATGAGGCAGGAAGAGGCAAGATGAGGCAGGATGAGGCAGGACCGTCACAGAGCCTACAGACTCCAAAGCTAAAGTCACTCTTAGACAAAAGGGTT
>NC_068427.1:48354953-48359059 GCF_023373465.1 Oncorhynchus keta
TCCAGGAAGAGGTTTGAAACTGATAACCTATAGGACAGTAGATCTCCAGGAAGAGGCTTGAAACTGATAACTTACAGGACGGTAGATCTCCAGGAAGAGGATTGAACTGATAACTTACAGGACGGTAGACCTCCAGGAAGAGGTTTGAAACTGATAACCTACAGGACAGTAGACCTCCAGGAAGAGGATTGAAACTGATAACCTACAGGACATTAGACCTCCAGGAAGAGGTTTGAAACTGATAACCTATAGGACAGTAGATCTCCAGGAAGAGTGATTGAAACTGATAACTTACAGGACGGTAGATCTCCAGGAAGAGGATTGAAACTGATAACTTTACAGGACGGTAGATCTCCAGGAAGAGGATTGAAACTGATAACTTACAGGACGGTAGACCTCCAGGAAGAGGTTTGAAACTGATAACCTATATGACAGTAGATCTCCAGGAAGAGGATTGAAACTGATAACCTACAGGACAGTAGACCTCCAGGAAGAGGATTGAAACTGATAACCTACAGGACAGTAGACCTCCAGGAAGAGGATTGGACTGAAAACCTACAGGACAGTAGACCTCCAGGAAGAGGATTGAAACTGATAACTTACAGGACGGTAGATCTCCAGGAAGAGGATTGAAACTGATAACTTACAGGACGGTAGATCTCCAGGAAGAGGATTGAAACTGATAACTTACAGGACGGTAGATCTCCAGGAAGAGGATTGAAACTGATAACTTACAGGACGGTAGATCTCCAGGAAGAGGATTGAAAACTGATAACTTACAGGACGGTAGACCTTCAGGAAGAGGTTTGAAACTGATAACCTATAGGACGGTAGATCTCCAGGAAGAGGATTGAAACTGATAACCTACAGGACAGTAGACCTCCAGGAAGAGGGTTGAAACTGATAACCTACAGGACAGTAGACCTCAGGAAGAGGATTGGACTGAAAACCTACAGGACAGTAGACCTCCAGGAAGAGGGTTGAAACTGATAACTTACAGGACGGTAGATCTCCAGGAAGAGGATTGAAACTGATAACTTACAGGACGGTAGATCTCCAGGAAGAGGATTGAAACTGATAACTTACAGGACGGTAGATCTCCAGGAAGAGGATTGAAACTGATAACCTACAGGACGGTAGACCTCCAGGAAGAGGTTTGAAACTGATAACCTACAGGACAGTAGATCTCCAGGAAGAGGGTTGAAACTGATAACCTACAGGACGGTAGACCTCCAGGAAGAGGGTTGGACTGAAAACCTACAGGACAGTAGACCTCCAGGAAGAGGATTGAAACTGATAACCTACAGGACATTAGACCTCCAGGAAGAGGTTTGAAACTGATAACCTATAGGACAGTAGATCTCCAGGAAGAGGATTGAAACTGATAACCTACAGGACAGTAGATCTCCAGGAAGAGGTTTGAAACTGATAACTTACAGGAGGGTAGACCTCCAGGAAGAGGGTTGGACTGCCCTGCTCTAATATATACGAGTGTCATCCGTTGACTCAGAAGACCCAGTGAGGTCATACTTAAAGAGTAGAAGTATGATAAACAGCATGTTGGTCTTGAGATGTGTTAGTGTACGTCTGGTACATTAGCCTTACAGTAGACATTGGTGGAGTCCCAAATGGCACCCTATTCCCTATGTAGTGCACTACTTTTGACCAGGGCTGGCACCCTATTCCCTATGTAGTGCACTACTTTTGACCAGGGACTATATAAGGAACTAGGTGCTATTTGGGATGCTGTTCTAGTCTCTTTCACCAGACTCAGGGTGCTCCGCACACTCAGCCACTATGAGAGGAGACTACAGTAGACCATACAGAATAGCACAGTGCATTGTGGTTAATAAAACTCTAGTCCTTGCGTAGCTCCGTGTGAATTCGAGAGTGGTTACATTTACAGACGCTTTGTTATTGTTTCTTCTGAATCCGGAGCAGCTTTCAGCTTCACACTCTCTCTTAAAGATGTAGAAATGATTAACTTTGTCAATTACGTTTTACGTTTTAATCACAATGTCAACGTTTTATAAGAACTTCTGAAGTTAATGTAGGGCTCCCGAGTGGCGCAGCGGTCTAAGGCACTGCATCTACAGACCCTGGTTCAAATCCAGGCTGTATCACAACCGGCTGTGACTGGGAGTCTTAGGGCTGCGCACAATTGGCCCAGTGGTTTGGCCGGCGTAGCCGTCATTACACATAAGAATTTGTTCTTAACTGACTTGCCTATTTAATTAAAATATAGTTTTTATACCTATGTTATAGGACACAGTTAGTTGCCTACACACTAACCTCCCCAACAGCATTATTTGACCAGATGTACTCCCCAACTTTGAAATATGAGTAACAACCTTTAAATGACTAACAGTGCTGTACAACTGGACCTAATGCCTCTCTCTGTTTAACTGCAGGTCAGATTACAGTCCCATGTCTTCAGCGAGCAGTAAGTAAACTAACGTCACCTTAAAACATCTCACCTTGCACCAGCAGCGATCCAACACACTGAACACACTGCACCATGTTCTACCTCTCAACACACTGCAACATGTTCTACCTCTCAACACACTGCAACATGTTCTACCTCTCATCACACTGAACACACTGCAACATATTTCTACCTCTCAACACACTGAACACACTGCACCATGTTCTACCTCTCAACACACTGAACACACTGCACCATGTTCTACCTCTCAACACACTGAACACACTGCACCATGTTCTACCTCTCAACACACTGCAACATGTTCTACCTCTCATGTTGTAACATGTTCTACCTCTCATCACACTGCAACATGTTCTACCTCTCAACACACTGCAACATGTTCTACCTCTCAACACACTGCAACATGTTCTACCTCTCATCACACTGAACACACTGCAACATGTTCTACCTCTCAACACACTGAACACACTGCACCATGTTCTACCTCTCAACACACTGAACACACTGCACCATGTTCTACTCTCAACACACTGAACACACTGCACCATGTTCTACCTCTCATCACACTGCAACATGTTCTACCTCTCATGTTGTAACATGTTCTACCTCTCATCACACTGCAACATGTTCTACCTCTCAACACACTGCAACATGTTCTACCTCTCATCACACTGCAACATGTTCTACCTCTCAACACACTGCAACATGTTCTACCTCTCATCACACTGCAACATGTTCTACCTCTCAACACACTGCAACATGTTCTACCTCTCATCACACTGCAACATGTTCTACCTCTCAACACACTACAACATGTTCTACCTCTCAACACACTGCAACATGTTCTACTTCTCATCACACTGCAACATGTTCTACTCTCAACACACTGCAACATGTTCTACCTCTCATCCACTGCAACATGTTCTACCTCTCAACACACTGCAACATGTTCTACCTCTCATCACACTGAACACATTTGCAACATGTTCTACTCATCTCAACATACTGCAACATGTTCTACCTCTCATCACACATGAACACACTGCAACATTTTCTACCTCTCAACACACTGCAACAGGTTTCTACCTCTCTCATCACACTGCAACATGTTCTACCTCTCATCACACTGCAACATGTTCTACATCTCTCAACACACTGCAACATTTTCTACCTCTCAACACACTGCAACATGTTCTACCTCTCATCACACTGAACACACTGCAACACGTTCTACCTCTCACTACACATGTTCTGAACACACTGCAACATGTTCTACATCTCATCACACTACAACATGTTCTACCTCTCATGTTGTAACATGTTCTACCTCTCAACACACTGCAACATGTTCTACCTCTCAACACTGAACACACTGCAACATGTTCTACCTCTCAACACTACAACATGTTCTACCTCTCAAACACTGAACACACTGCACCATGTTCTACCTCTCAACACACTACAACATGTTCTACCTCTCAACACACTACAACATGTTCTACCTCTCAACACACTGAACACAACACACATGTTGTAACATGTTTCTCTCACACACTGCAACATGTTCTACCTCTCAACACACTGTTCCTCTCAACACACTGAGCCAACATGTTCTGCCTCCTCAACACACTGAACACACTGCACCATGTTCTACCTCTCA
>NC_068427.1:48364159-48390452 GCF_023373465.1 Oncorhynchus keta
TATACAGGAAGTACCAGATCAATGTGGAGCTATATACAGGAGGTATCAGATCAATGTGGAGCTATATACATGAAGTACCAGATCAATGTGGAGCTATATACAGGAAGTACCAGATCAATATGGAGCTATATACAGGAAGTACCAGATCAATGTGGAGCTATATACAGGAAGTACCAGATCAATATGGAGCTATATACAGGAAGTACCAGATCAATGTGGAGCTATATACAGGAAAGTACCAGATCAATATGGAGCTATATACAGGAAGTACCAGATCAATGTGGAGCTATATACAGGAAGTCCTAAGATCAATGTGAGCTATATACAGGAAGTACCAGATCAATGTGGAGCTATATACAGGAAGTACCAGATCAATATGGAGCTATATACAGGAAGTACCAGATCAATGTGGAGCTATATACAGGGAAGTACCAGATCAATGTGGAGCTATATACAGGAAGAAGTACCAGGATCAATGTGGAGCTATATACAGGGAAGTACCAAGGGAAGTACCAGATCAATGTGGAGCTATATACAGGAAGTACCAGATCAATATGGAGCTATATACAGGAAGTACCAGATCAATGTGGAGCTATATACAGGAAGTACCAGTACCAGATCAATGTGAGTACAGGGAGTATACCAGATCACTGTGAGCTATATACAGGGAGTACCAGTACCAGATCAATGTGGAGCTATATACAGGAAGTACCAGATCAATATGGAGCTACATACAGGGAGTACAGTACCAGATCAATGTGGAGCTATATACAGGGAGTACCAGATCAATGTGAAGCTATATACAGGAGTACCAGTACCAGATCAATGTGAGCTATATACAGGGAGTACCAGTACCAGATCAATATGGAGCTACATACAGGAGTACCAGTACCAGATCAATGTGGAGCTATATACAGGGGAGTACCAGTACCAGATCTATATACAGGAAGTACCAGATCAAGTGAAGCTATATACAGGGAGTACCAGTACCAGATCAATGTGGAGCTATATACAGGAGTACCAGATCAATGTGAAGCTATATACAGGGATACCCAGTACCAGATCAATGTGGAGCCATATACAGGAGGATCAATGTGAAGCTATATACAGGAGTACCAGTACCAGATCAATATGAAGCTACATACAGGAGTACCAGTACCAGATCAATGTGAAGCTATATACAGGAGTACCAGTACCAGATCAATGAAGCTATATACAGGAGTACCAGTACCAGATCAATGTGGAGCTGTGTATACAGGAGTACCAGTACCAGATCAATGTGGAGCTATATACAGGAGTAACAGATCAATGTGGAGCTATATACAGGAAGTACCAGATCAATGTGGAGCTATACAGGAAGTACCAGATCAATGTGGAGCTATATACAGGAGTACCAGATCAATGTGGAGCTATATATCCGTTGCTGACAGGTGTGAAAAATGTAGCACACAGCCCTGCAATCTTTGTAGACAAATATTGGCACTGGAACGGCCTTACTGAAGAGTCAGTAACTTTCAATGTGGCACCGTCATAGGATGCCACCTTTCCAACAAGTCAATTCATCAAATTTCTGCCCGGTCAACTGTATGTGCTGTTATTGTGAAGTGGAAACGTCTAGGATCAACAAGCGCCGGCTGGAGTGGTGTAAAGCTCGCCGCCATTGGACTCTGGAGCAGTGGAAATACGTTCTCTGGAATGATGAATCACGCTTCACCATCTGGCAGTCTGACGGACAAATCTGGGTTGGTGGATACCAGGAGAATTCTACCTTCCTGTTTCAGCATGACAATGCCCCCTGCACAAAGTGAGGTCCAAACAGAAATGGTTTGTGGAGATCGACGTGAAAGAACTTGACTGACCTGCACAGATCCCTGACTTCAACCTCATCGTACGAACACCTTCGGGATGAATTGGAACGCCCGACTGTGAGCCAGGCCTAATCACTGGCCTGCACAGATCCCCTGACCTCAACCCCATCGAACGAACACCTTTGGGATGAATTAGAAAACCGACTGTGAGGGCCTCATCACCCAACATCAGTGACCTCACTAATACTCTTACTCACGAATGGAAAATCCCGCAGAAATGTTCCATCATCTAGTGAGCCTTCCCAGGCCTCATCACCCGGAAAGAGTTGAGGCTGTTATCAAGCCTTCCCAGAAGGAGTGGAGGCTGTTATGGCAGCAATGTTCCAACATCTAGTGGAGCCAGGCCAATGTACCAACATCACGAATGGGAAGTTCCAACATCAAGCCTTCCCAGGAGAGTGGAGGCTGTTATAGAAATGTTCCATCATCTAGCAACAACTAGAAAGCCTTCCCAGGAAGTGGAGCTGGAGCAATGTTCCAACATCTAGTGGAAAGCCTTCCTAGAAGAGTGGAGGCTGTTAGCAGCAATGTTCCAACATCTATTAGAAAAGCCTTCCCAGAAGAGTGGAGGCTGTTATAGCAGCAATGTTCAACATCTATGGAAAGCCTTCCCAGAAGAGTGGAGGCTGTTATAGCAGCAATGAAACCCTTCCCAGGAGAGTGGAGGCTGTTATAGCAGCAATGAAGAGCCTTCCCAGGAGAGTGGAGGCTGTTATAGCAGCAATGTTCCAACATCTAGTGGAAAGCCTTCCCAGAAGAGTGGGAGGCTGTTATAGCAGCAATGTTCCAACATCTAGTGGAAAGCCTTCCCAGGAGAGTGGAGGCTGTTATAGCAGCAATGTTCCAACATCTAGTGGAAAGCCTTCCCAGGAGAGTGGAGGCTGTTATAGCAGCAATGTTCCAACATCTAGTGGAAAGCATCTAGTGGAGAAAGCCTTCCCAGAGAGTGGAGGCTGTTATAGCAGCAATGTTCCAACATCTAGTAGAAATCCTTCCCAGCAGAGTGGAGGCTGTTATAGCAGAAAAGGTGGGACAAACTCCATATTAATGCCCATTGTTTTGGAGTGAGATGTTGACGAGCAGATGTCCACATGCTGGTGGTCATGGAGTGGACAGTGGCAAGATAAAGTATATGATGCCTTTGGAATTAGCTGTATTTCTGCATAAATTGTTCATCAAATGTGATCTGATCTTCATCTAAGTCACAACCATAGACAAACAAACCAGACAATCCGGGTAATTCTGAAGGGTTCACTTACTTTAGTCTTCCCACTGTATCTACGTGAAGGTAAAGTGTTCAGCCATGATGATAATAATAGGAGTAATAATAAGAGTAGATTGAAGTACAGAGTGGCAGCAGGTGTGTCCTGTCTGTCTGTCGTCTGTGTCTGCCCGTCTGTCTGTCTGTCTGTCTGTCCGTCTCGTCCGTCCGTCCGTCTCGTGCGTGCGTGCAATGCGTGCGTGCGTGCGTGCGTGCGTGCGTGCGTGCGTGCGTCTGTCTGTCTGTCTGTCTGTCCGTCTGTCTGTCTGTCTGTCTGTCTGTCTGTCTGTCTCGTCTTGTCTGTCTGTCTGTCTGTCTGTCCTGTCTGTCTGTCTGTCTGTCTGTCTGTCTGTCTGTCTGTCTGTCCGTTCGTCTGTCTGTCTGTCGTCGTCTGTCTGTCTGTCTTCGTCTGTCTGTCTGTCTGTCTGTCTGTCTGTCTGTCTGTCTGTCTGTCTGTCTGTCTGTCTGTCTGTTCGTCTGTCTGTCTGTCTGTCTGTCTGTCTGTCTGTCTGTCTGTCTGTCTGTCTCGTCTGTCTGTCTGTCTGTCTGTCTGTCTGTCTGTCTGTCTGTCTGTCTGTCTGTCTGTCTGTCTGTCTGTCTGTCTGTCTGTCTGTCTGTCGTCTGTCTGTCTGTCTGTCTGTCTGTCTGTCTGTCTGTCTGTCTGTCTGTCTGTCTGTCTGTCTGTCTCGTCTGTCTGTCTGTCTGTCTGTCTGTCTGTCTGTCTGTCTGTCTGTCTGTCTGTCTGTCTGTCTGTGCGTCTGTCCGTCTCCGTCCGTCCGTCCGCAATGGTCTGTCGTCTGTCGTCTGTCTGTCTGTGTAACTGTCCGTCCGTCTGTCTGTCCGTCCGTCCGTCCTGTCTGTCTGTGTCTAACCCGTCATTATGTATCTCCCAGTCTCTTTCTGTGTATATTAGGCTGACAGAGACTTTTGTTTTCACAGTTGGTTTTCGACCCTGAGCCCCTCTATCATAACCTCTGCCCTCTGTCCATACCAGCCCTGAGCACTGGGGGCACACACACACACACACACACACACACACACACACACACACACACACACTGGAGAGTCAGAGCAATAGACATACATGCCTCTGGAGAGAGGATACACAGGGCTCCCCGTCTCTAATATTACCGGAGAAAAATAAGGCCTAGTTTATGAATTTAGACTTTATATTGATACAGCCTAGCTGATAAAACTGTACGATATCGTCTTGCACATCACAATATCTCAACCATATATCGTCAATGTCATGTGGTTGATGAACCATATTATCGTCCCAACCCTACCCTACTCTGTGGTCCTTCTGTAGCCAGAGCATGGCGCTTGTACGCCAGGGTAGTGGGTTCTCCGGGACCACCATACGTAGAATGTAACACATGACTGTAACTAAAAAGCGTCCGCTAAATGGCATATATTATTATTATTACCACACTGACTGTAGACACACATAAACACACATAAACACACACAACAGGCAAAACACACTCACCTATTAATAGGTAACCAGTAGCATTTTGTCCATTATGAAAAGAACACTGAATGTGACTGACCTGCACAGAAAGGAGAGTGTTGATTGGCCAGTAGGCTAACTTGTATAACCAATCAATCTGAATACTGAGAGCCTCCATCGACGCCTGATAGGCCATGCAGCAGGACAGTTTGTCTTGCTGACTCCACCGGCAAAGTGAGTGTTGATTTTTGTCCATCCACACCAGACGATCATGACACACAGGTTGAAATATCCCAACCAACTGTATTGATTTTGGGGCAGGTTGAAACACACATGAAAGATTCATGGTCATTTAGCCAGCTTAGCTGTTGCTAGCTAGTTTGTCCTGGGAGTTGAACATTGGGTTATATATATAGTGCTCTTTTCAGCTGGTTCCTTGTAGAATTTTGAGTCATACAAAATCTCTACTCTGATGATTAATATAAATCAATGTAAATAGTCTGGTGGCCATTTTGATTAATTGATCAGCAGTCTTATGGCTTGTGGGTACAAGCTGTTAAGGAGACTTTTTAACCTAGACTTGGTGCTCCGGTATCGCTTGCCGTGCAGTAGCAGAGAGAACAGTCTACGACTTGGTTGACTGGAGTCTTTGAAGATTTTTAGGGCTTTCCTCTGATACCGCCTAGTATATAGGTCCTGGATGGCAGGAAACTTGGCCCCAGTGATGTACTAGACCGTACACACTACCCTCTGTAGCGCCTTACGGTTAGATGCTGAGCAGTTGCCAGTACCAGGCGGTGATGCAACCGGTCAGGATGCTCGATGGTGCAGCTGTATAACTTTTTTGAGGAGCTGGCGACCCATTGCCAAATCTTTCCAGTCTCCTGATGGGGAAAAAGGTGTTGTCGTGCCCTCTTCACGACTGTCTTGGTGTGTCCAATAAGGAGAGGGGACTTACAGCGCGTGGAGTGTCTCAAATAGAACCAAGTTCTATTTTAACGCTCGGGGCTGCACAGATGCTCGTTGCAGCGGTGTGGGTGAAATGATTGCATAACGTACATTTATTTTGTTCGCGCAGCAACGTAGCCGATGAGGTTTGCATGTAATGGCCGTGTGGAACCAGCTGCTCCAGACGTCATGTGACCTTTCTCCAATGCCATTGGACACGGCAGCTGCATCGCCACTCAGCCTAGCCAACCTTTGACCTTTGTCCCCAGTGCTTGTGTGTGTGTGACCGGAGGCCTGTCAGCGTAATAGACGCCTTCTGACCAAAGGGGGGGGGTCTCAGTGATAAACAGCCACAGAGGTCAATCTGAAACAATACAGACGCCCACCACAGACTGTCCCGCAGACACACAAAGACACACACACACAAATTTGCAGACACACACACACACACACACACACACACAGATCGACAGACACACACACACACACACACACACACACACACACACACACACACACACACACACACAGATCGACAGACACACACACATAGTAACCATACTATAATTTCCACAGACACGATATGAAAATGTAAATGAATGTCATCATGAAGACAAACAGAAAATCACTAATCTTACCTTCCAGAATGAGGCCTCTAAAAGCATTGGAATTGATGTTTCATTCAAACCGGGGGGGTTGATTAACATCTACCATTAGGAACAGGAGTCACAGAGAGGGTCCTCCTACAAGGGCCAGCCTGTCACTAACAACGCCAGCCTGTCACTAACAACGGCCAGCCTGTCACTAACAACGGCCAGCCTGTCACTAACAACGGCCAGCCTGTCACTAACAACGGCAAGCCTGTCAATAACAACGGCCAGCCTGTCACTAACAACGGCCAGCCTGTCACTAACAACGGCCAGCCTGTCACTAACAACGGCCAGCCTGTCACTAACAACGGCAAGCCTGTCACTAACAACGGCCAGCCTATCACTAACAACGGCAAGCCTGTCACTAACAACGGCAAGCCTGTCACTAACAACGGCAAGCCTGTCACTAACAACGGCCAGCCTGTCACTAACAACGGCCAGCCTGTCACTAACAACGGCCAGCCTGTCACTAACAACGGCCAGCCTGTCACTAACAACGGCCAGCCTGTCACTAACAACGGCAAGCCTGTCACTAACAACGGCCAGCCTGTCACTAACAACGGCCAGCCTGTCACTAACAACGGCCAGCCTGTCACTAACAACGGCCAGCCTGTCACTAACATCGGCCAGCCTGTCACTAACAACGGCCAGCCTGTCAGTAACAACGGCCAGCCTGTCACTAACAACGGCCAGCCCGTCACTAACAACGGCCAGCCCGTCACTAACAACGGCCAGCCCGTCACTAACAACGGCCAGCCCGTCACTAACAACGGCCAGCCCGTCACTAACAACGGCAAGCCCGTCACTAACAACGGCCAGCCTGTCACTAACAACGGCCAGCCTGTCACTAACAACGGCCAGCCTGTCACTAACAACGGCAAGCCTGTCACTAACAACGGCCAGCCTGTCACTAACAACGGCCAGCCTGTCACTAACAACGGCCTGCCTGTCACTAACAACGGCCTGCCTGTCACTAACAACGGCCAGCCTGTCACTAACAACGGCCAGCCTGTCACTAACAGATGGTGTCTGTCTATGGCTGTGTTTTCAAAGAGAGCCCAATTCTGATCTTTTGCCACTAATAGGTATTTTGACCAATCAGATCAGATCGTTTGCCAATTCGGGCAAAATATCAGAATTGGGTTGCCTGTGTAAACGCAAAGAATCTACTGCAGGGGTGCAAACCCCCATTTCTAGATGGCTGGCAACATCCTTCTTGGTTTTCATTGCTCTCTGACACATAATTGTGTTGCTAAGTCTGTTTCTTCAACCAGGATACTGCCGCCCTCAGGGACTGGTGTAGATGTGGAACCAGGATACTGCCGCCCTCAGGGACTGGTGTAGATTTAGAACCAGGATACTGCCGCCCTCAGGGACTGGTGTAGATTTAGAACCAGGATACTGCCGCCCTCAGGGACTGGTGTAGATGTGGAACCAGGATACTGCCGCCCTCAGGGACTGGTGTAGATTTAGAACCAGGATACTGCCGCCCTCAGGGACTGGTGTAGATTTAGAACCAGGATACTGCCGCCCTCGGGGACTGGTGTAGATTTAGAACCAGGATACTGCCGCCCTCTGGGACTGGTGTAGATTTAGAACCAGGATACTGCCGCTCTCGGGGACTGGTGTAGATTTAGAACCAGGATACTGCCGCCCTCAGGGACTGTGTAGATTTAGAACCAGGATACTGCCGCCCTCTGGGACTGGTGTAGATTTAGAACCAGGATACTGCCGCCCTCGGGGACTGGTGTAGATTTAGAACCAGGATACTGCCGCCCTCAGGGACTGGTGTAGATTTAGAACCAGGATACTGCCGCCCTCGGGGGACTGGTGTAGATTTAGAACCAGGATACTGCCGCCCTCTGGGACTGGTGTAGATTTAGAACCAGGATACTGCCGCTCTCGGGGACTGGTGTAGATTTAGAACCAGGATACTGCCGCCTCGGGACTGGTGTAGATTTAGAGAACCAGGATACTGCCGCCCTCTGGGACTGGTGTAGATTTAGAACCAGGATACTGCCGCCCTCGGGGACTGGTGTAGATTTAGAACCAGGATACTGCCGCCCTCGGGGACTGGTGTAGATTTAGAACCAGGATACTGCCGCCCTCTGGGACTGGTGTAGATTTAGAACCAGGATACTGCCGCCCTCGGGGACTGGTGTAGATTTAGAACCAGGATACTGCCGCCCTCGGGGACTGGTGTAGATTTAGAACCAGGATACTGCCGCCCTCGGGGACTGGTGTAGATTTAGAACCAGGATACTGCCGCCCTCTGGGACTGGTGTAGATTTAGAACCAGGATACTGCCGCCCTCGGGGACTGGTGTAGATTTAGAACCAGGATACTGCCGCCCTCGGGACTGGTGTAGATTTAGAACCAGGATACTGCCGCCCTCGGGGACTGGTGTAGATTTAGAACCAGGATACTGCCGCCCTCGGGGACTGGTGTAGATTTAGAACCAGGATACTGCCGCCCTCGGGACTGGTGTAGATTTAGAACCAGGATACTGCCGCCCTCAGGGACTGGTGTAGATTTAGAACCAGGATACTGCCACCCTCTGGGACTGGTGTAGATTTAGAACCAGGATACTGCCGCTCTCGGGGACTGGTGTAGATTTAGAACCAGGATACTGCCGCCCTCAGGGACTGGTGTAGTTGTGGAACCAGGATACTGCCGCCCTCGCGGACTGGTGTAGATTTAGAACCAGGATACTGCCGCCCTCGGGGACTGGTGTAGATTTAGAACCAGGATACTGCCGCCCTCAGGGACTGGTGTAGATTTAGAACCAGGATACTGCCGCCCTCGGGGACTGGTGTAGATTCAGAACCAGCATACTGCCGCCCTCGGGGACTGGTGTAGATTTAGAACCAGGATACTGCCGCCCTCGGGGACTGGTGTAGATTTAGAACCAGGATACTGCCGCCCTCAGGGACTGGTGTAGATGTGGAACCAGGAAGCACTAATGTTTTCCACTACAGGTATATCAACCCAAATCACTTCTCTGTCCTGACATCAGACATATTAGTGGTTCATGCATTGTGTTGTTATAAGTGGAGATTTATAGGTTGAGTGGAAGCCTAGTGTTTGATTTACAACTCCCGAGTCACCACACACACACACACATGCACACACACACACACACACACACTCGCACACGTGCGCAAACACACACACGACACACACACGCACACACACACACACGTGCACACACACACACGCAAACACACACACGCAAACACATACACACACACACACGCAAACAAACACACATAAACACACGTAGGCAGACTTGCTATGGGGAAAGATAGACTGGAGCCCTTTTGGACTTAATGTGAAGTGAAATACTATTTTCAAAGCAGCTGTAATAAGGGGCAGGTTTACAGCTGTAATAAGGGGCAGGTCTACAGCTGTAATAGGGGCAGGTCTACAGCTGTAATAAGGGGCAGATTTACAGCTGTAATAAGGGGCAGGTCTACAGCTGTAATAAGGGGCAGATTTACAGCTGTAATAAGGGACAGGTCTACAGCTGTAATAAGGGGCAGGTTTACAGCTGTAATAAGGGGCAGGTCTACAGCTGTAATAAGGGGCAGGTCTACAGCTGTAATAAGGGGCAGGTTTACAGCTGTAATAAGGGGCAGGTCTATAAGGGGCAGGTCTATAACGGGCAGGTCTACAGCTGTAATAAGGGGCAGGTCTATAAAGGGGCAGGTCTATAAGGGGCAGGTCTACAGCTGTAATAAGGGGCAGGTCTATAAGGGGCAGGTCTACAGCTGTAATAAGGGCAGGTCTATAAGGGGCAGGTCTACAGCTGTAATAAGGGCAGGTCTATAAGGGGCAGGTCTACAGCTGTAATAAGGGGCAGGTCTACAGCTGTAATAGGGGCAGGTCTACAAGGGGCAGGTCTATAAGGGACAGGTCTACAGCTGTAATAAGGGGCAGGTCTATAAGGGGCAGGTCTATAAGGGGCAGGTCTACAAGGGGCAGGTCTACAGCTGTAATAAGGGGCAGGTCTATAAGGGGCAGGTCTATAAGGGACAGGTCTACAGCTGTAATAGGGGCAGGTCTATAAGGGGCAGGTCTACAGCTGTAATAAGGGGCAGGTCTACAGCTGTAATAAGGGGCAGGTCTGTAAGGGGCAGGTCTATAAGGGGCAGGTCTATAAGGGGCAGGTCTAAAGCTGTAATAAGGGCAGGTCTATAAGGGGCAGGTCTAAAGCTGTAATAAGGGGCAGGTCTATAAGGGGCAGGTCTACAGCTGTAATAAGGTGCAGGTATATAAGTGGCAGGTCTATAAGGGGCAGGTCTAAAGCTGTAATAAGGGGCAGGTCTATAAGGGGCAGGTCTATAAGGGGCAGGTCTACAGCTGTAATAAGGGGCAGGTCTATAAGGGGCAGGTCTACATCTGTAATAAGGGGCAGGTCTATAAGGGGCAGGTCTATAAGGGGCAGGTCTACAGCTGTAATAAGGGGCAGGTCTATAAGGGGCAGGTCTATAAGGGGCAGGTCTATAAGGGGCAGGTCTATAAGGGGCAGGTCTACAGCAGTAATAAGGGCAGGTCTATAAGTGGCAGGTCTATAAGGGGCAGGTCTACATCTGTAATAAGGGAAGGTCTATAAGGGGCAGGTCTACAGCTGTAATAAGGGGCAGGTCTACAGCTGTAATAAGGGGCAGGTCTATAAGGGGCAGGTCTACAGCTGTAATAAGGGCAGGTCTATAAGGGGGGCAGGTCTACAGCTGTAATAAGGGGCAGGTCTATAGGTCTATAAGGGGCAGGTCTACAGCTGTAATAAGGGGGAAGGTCTATAAGGGGCAGGTCTCTGTAATAAGGGGCAGGTCCATAAGGGGCAGGTCCATAAGGCAGGTCTACAATTAAGGTAAGAGCAGATTCATATGGCATATCCATAAGGGCAGGTCCACATCTTAATAAGGAAGGTCCATAAGGGGCAAGGTCCACAGCTGTAATAAGGGTCTACATCCACAGCCGTCTAATATGCAGGTCTATAGCTGCATACAGCTATTAATAAGGGCAGGTCTATAAGGGGCTATATCCAGCCGTAATAAGGAAGGTCTATAAGGGGGCAGGTCTACAGCTGTAATAAGGGGCAGGTCTACAGCTGTAATAAGGGGCAGGTCTGTGCAGTGGGTTAACTGGTCTAGGAACAGTGGGTTAACTGGTCTAGGAACAGTGGGTTAACTGGTCTAGGAACAATGGGTTAACTGGTCTAGGAACAGTGGGTTAACTGGTCTAGAGCAGTGGGTTAACTGGTCTAGGAGCAGTGGGTTAACTGGTCTAGGAACAGTGGGTTAACTGGTCTAGGAACCGTGGGTTAACTGGGTCTAGAACCGCGGGTTAACTGGTCTAGAACAGTGGGTTAACTGGTCTAGGAACAGTGGGTTAACTGGTCTAGAACAGGGGTTAACTGGCCTAGGAACAGTGGGTTAACTGGCCTAGGAACAGTGGGTTAACTGGTCTAGGAACAGTGGGTTAACTGGTCTAGGAACAGTGGGTTAACTGGTCTCGGAACAGTGGGTTAACTGGTCTCGGAACAGTGGGTTAACTGGTCTAGGAACAGTGGATTAACTGGCCTAGGAACAGTGGGTTAACTGGCCTAGGAACAGTGGGTTAACTGGGCCTAGGGAACAGCGGGTTAACTGGTCTAGGAACAGTGGGTTAACTGGTCTAGGAACAGTGGGTTAACTGGTCTCGAACAGTGGGTTAACTGGTCTAGGAACAGTGGGTTAACTGGTCTCGAACAGTGGGTTAACTGGTGTAGGAACAGGGTTAACTGGTGTTGGAACAGTGGGTTAACTGGCCTAGGAACAGTGGGTTAACTGGCCCTAGGAACAGTGGGTTAACTGGCCTAGGAACAGTGGGTTAACTGGTCTAGGAACAGTGGGTTAACTGGCCTAGGAACAGTGGGTCAACTGGTCTAGGAACAGTGGGTTAACTGGTCTAGGAACAGTGGGTTAACTGGTCTAGAACAGTGGGTTAACTGGCCTAGGAACAGTGGGTCAACTGGTCTAGAACAGTGGGTTAACTGGTCTAGGAACAGTGGGTTAACTGGTCTAGGAACAGTGGGTTAACTGCCTTGTTCAGGGCAGAACAACAGATTGTTTACCTTGTTAACTCAGGGATTCAATCTGCAACTTTTCTGTCCAACACTCTAACCACTAGACTACCTGCCGCCCCCCATACACTCTAACCACTAGGCTACCTGCCGCCTCTACACTCAAACCACTAGGCTACCTGCCTCCTCTACACTCTAACCACTAGACTACCTGCCGCCCCATACACTCTAACCACTAGGCTACCTGCCGCCTCTACACTCAAACCACTAGGCTACCTGCCTCCTCTACACTCTAACCACTAGGCTACCTGCCGCCCTACACTCTAACCACTAGGCTACCTGCCGTCCCTACACTCTAACCACTAGGCTACCTGCCGCCCTACACTCTAACCACTAGGCTACCTGCCATCCCTTCAATCTAACCACTAGGCTACCTGCCGTCCCTTCAATCTAACCACTAGGCTACCTGCCGCCTACACTCTAACCACTAGGCTACCTGCCGTCCCTACACTCTAACCACTAGGCTACCTGCCACCCATACACTCTAACCACTAGACTACCTGCCGCCCTACCCTCTAACCACTAGCTACCTGCCGCCTACACTCTAACCACTAGGCTACCTGCCGCCCCTACACTCTAACCACTAGACTACCTGCCGCCCCACACTCTAACCACTAGGCTACCTGCGCCCCTATACTCTAACCACTAGGCTACCTGCCGCCCTACACTCTAACCACGAGGCTACCTGCCGCCCCACACTCTAACCACTAGACTACCTGCCACCCCTACACTCTAACCACTAGGCTACCTACCTCCTCTACACTCTAACCACTAGGCTACCTGCCGCCCCTACACTCTAACCACGAGGCTACCTGCCGCCCCTACACTCTAACCACTAGACTACCTGCCACCCCTACACTCTAACCACTAGGCTACCTACCTCCTCTACACTCTAGCCACTAGTCTACCTGCCGCCCCGATGAATGTGACTCTGGATGAGAGCCTCTGCTGAATGTAATAGTGTTGTGAGCTGTGAGAGCAGATTAAAGGTTTAGTGTCACACTAGTGACTAGAGAGCTTTATAACACCATGCTCTTGTCTCCCAACAGGACAGGAGCAGCTCCCCCCCCCCTTGGCTTAGTTAAACTGGAATTAATTAGTCTCAAAGCTAGAGAGAGAGGGGGTCAGAGGTTAAAACACTGAGGCTAATAAGAGCAGCTGAGAGAGAGAGAGAGAGAGAGAGAGAGAGAGAGAGAGAGAGAGAGAGAGAGAGAGAGAGAGAGAGAGAGAGAGAGAGAGAGAGAGAGAGAGAGAGAGAGAGAGAGAGAGAGAGAGAGAGAGAGAGAGAGAGAGAGAGAGAGAGAGAGAGATCTCAGTGAGAGAGAGAGAGAGAGAGAGAGAGAGAGAGAGAGAGAGAGAAACACTGAAGAGAGAGAGAGAGAGAGAAACACTGAAGAGAGAGAGAGAGAGAAACACTGAAGAGAGAGAGAGAGAAACACTGAAGAGAAAGAGAGAGAGAAAGCCCATTGAATTGCTTTGAGTGAGAGAGAGAGAGAGAGAGAGAGAGAGAGAGAGAGAGAGAGAGAGAGAGGAAAAGAGAGGGAGAGAGGAAAGGAGAGAGAGAGACTGAAACACTGAAGACCCAAACTTAAGGAAAGCTTTGACTATGTACAGACTCAGTGAGCATAGGCAGTAGACATACATGGCTCTCAAGAGAAGACAGGCCGTGCTCACTGCCCCCAAAATGAGGTCGAGCCTGAGCTGCACTTCCTAACCTCCTGCCAAATGTATGACCATATTAGAGAGACATATTTCCCCCAGATCACACAGATCCACAAAGAATTTGAAAACAAATCCAATTTTGAAAAACTCCCATATCTACTGGGTGAAATTCCACAGTGTTTCATCACAGCAGCAAGATGTGTGACCTGTTGCCACAAGAAAAGGGCAACCAGTGAAGAACAAAACACCATTGTAAATACAACCCATATTTATGCTTATTTATTTTCCCTTTGTACTTGAACCATTGGTACATCTTTTTGGAACTTCTGTGAGTGTATTGTTTACTGTTCAATTTGTGGTTTATTTCACTTTTGTATATTATCTACCTCACTTGCTTTGGCAATGTTAACACATGTTCCCATGCCTATAAAGCCCCTTGAATTGAGGGAGAGAGAGACTGAGGGAGAGAGAAAAAAGAGAGAAAGGCTAATACGAGCAGTTTGGTGTCAGAGAGAGAGAGGTTACAGATTGAGGCTAATCAGAGCAGGCAACTGATGAACTGTGTGTTCTTCCCTATGTGTCTCTGTGCTCTCTCCAGTCTGGTGTCTCTGTACTCTGACCCAGCCTGGTGTCTCTCTGTGCTCTGTGCCCAGCCTGGTGTCTCTGTGCTCTGACCCAGCCTGGTGTCTCTGTGCTCTGACCCAGGCTGTGCTCTGACCCAGGCTGGTGTCTCTGGTGCTCTATCCAGTCTGGTGTCTCTGGGCTCTGACCCAGTCGGTGTCTCTGTGCTCTGATCCAGTCTGGTGTCTCTGTGCTCTGACCCAGCCTGGTGTCTCTGTGCTCTGACCCAGGCTGGTGTCTCTGTGCTCTATCCAGTCTGGTGTCTCTGGGCTCTGACCCAGCCGGGTGTCTCTGTGCTCTATGTGCTCCTACTGACCCAGCCTGGTGTCTCTGTGCTCTGACCCAGCCTGGTGTCTCTGTGCTCTGACCCAGCCTGGTGTCTCTGTGCTCTATCCAGTCTGGTGTCTCTGTGCTCTGACCCAGCCTGGTGTCTCTGTGCTCTATCCAGTCTGGTGTCTCTGTGCTCTGACCCAGCCTGGTGTCTCTGTGCTCTATCCAGTCTGGTGTCTCTGTGCTCTGACCCAGCCTGGTGTCTCTGTGCTCTATCCAGTCTGGTGTCTCTGTGCTCTGACCCAGCCTGGTGTCTCTGTGCTCTATCCAGTCTGGTGTCTCTGTGCTCTGACCCAGCCTGGTGTCTCTGTGCTCTATCCAGTCTGGTGTCTCTGTGCTCTGACCCAGCCTGGTGTCTCTGTGCTCTGATCCAGTCTGGTGTCTCTGTGCTCTATCCAGCTCTGACCCAGCCTGGGTGTCTCTGTGCTCTACCCCAGTCTGTGTGTCTCCGGGCTCTGACCCAGCCTGGTGTCTCTGTATCCTCTGGTGTCTCTGTGCCTGACCCAGTCTGGTGTCTCTGGGCTCTGACCCAGCCGGGTGTCTCTGGTGTCTCTGGGCTCTCCAGTCTGGTGTCTCTGTGCTCTGATCCAGTCTGGTGTCTCTGGGCTCTGACCCAGCCTGGTGTCTCTGTGCTCTATCCAGTCTGGTGTCTCTGGGCTCTGACCCAGCCGGGTGTCTCTGTGCTCTATCCAGTCTGGTGTCTCTGTGTCTCTGGTGTCTCTGCTCTGACACACTTCTGTGTGTCCTCTGGTGTCTCTGACCCACCCAGCCGGGTGTCTCTGTGCTCTATCCAGTCTGGTGTCTCTGTGCTCTGACCCAGCCTGGTGTCTCTGTGTCCAGTCTGGTGTCCTCTGACCCAGTCTGTCTCTGTGCTCTGACCCAGCATGGCGTCTCTGTGCTCTATCCAGTCTGGTGTCTCTGTGCTCTATCCAGTCTGGTGTCTCTGTGCTCTGACCCAGTCTGGTGTCTCTGTGCTCTGACCCAGCCTGGTGTCTCTGTGCTCTGACCCAGCCTGGTGTCTCTGGGCTCTGACCCAGCCTGGTGTCTCTGTGCTCTGACCCAGCCTGGTGTCTCTGTGCTCTATCCAGTCTGGTGTCTCTGTGCTCTGACCAGCCTGGTGTCTCTGTGCTCTATCCAGTCTGGTGTCTCTGTGCTCTATCCAGTCTGGTGTCTCTGTGCTCTATCCAGTCTGGTGTCTCTGTGCTCTATCCAGTCTGGTGTCTCTGTGCTCTATCCAGTCTGGTGTCTCTGTGCTCTATCCAGTCTGGTGTCTCTGTGCTCTATCCAGTCTGGTGTCTCTGTGCTCTATCCAGTCTGGTGTCTCTGTGCTCTATCCAGTCTGGTGTCTCTGTGCTCTATCCAGTCTGGTGTCTCTGTGCTCTATCCAGTCTGGTGTCTCTGTGCTCTATCCAGTCTGGTGTCTCTGTGCTCTGACCCAGGCTGGTGTCTCTGTGCTCTATCCAGTCTGGTGTCTCTGTGCTCTATCCAGTCTGGTGTCTCTGTGCTCTATCCAGTCTGGTGTCTCTGTGCTCTGACCCAGCCTGGTGTCTCTGGGCTCTGACCCAGCCTGGTGTCTCTGGGCTCTGACCCAGTCTGGTGTCTCTGTACTCTATCCAGTCTGGTGTCTCTGGGCTCTGATCCAGTCTGGTGTCTCTGGGCTCTGACCCAGTCTGGTGTCTCTGTGCTCTATCCAGTCTGGTGTCTCTGTGCTCTGACCCAGCCTGGTGTCTCTGGGCTCTGACCCAGCCTGGTGTCTCTGGGCTCTGACCCAGTCTGGTGTCTCTGTACTCTATCCAGTCTGGTGTCTCTGGGCTCTGATCCAGTCTGGTGTCTCTGGGCTCTGACCCAGCCTGGTGTCTCTGTGCTCTATCCAGCCTGGTGTCTCTGTGCTCTATCCAGCCTGGTGTCTCTGTGCTCTATCCAGCCTGGTGTCTCTGTGCTCTATCCAGCCTGGTGTCTCTGGGCTCTATCCAGTCTGGTGTCTCTGTGCTCTATCCAGCCTGGTGTCTCTGGGCTCTGACCCAGCCTGGTGTCTCTGTGCTCTATCCAGTCTGGTGTCTCTGTGCTCTATCCAGCCTGGTGTCTCTGTGCTCTATCCAGCCTGGTGTCTCTGGGCTCTATCCAGTCTGGTGTCTCTGTGCTCTATCCAGCCTGGTGTCTCTGGGCTCTATCCAGTCTGGTGTGCCTGTCTGTCCTGTCCCCCTTGCTTTATCCCCCTTGTTTTGGACTTGACTCCTGTCTTCTACTCTACTTACCTTAATGAGACTCATGAAGACACTTTGCTGCAGTCTCTACTCAGAGGTGATCTGCTAGTGATCTATCACGATGTCATCTATGAACCTTTGAACATATTGGCCATGTACTCTTCTAATCTCCACCGGCACAGCCAGAAGAGGCCTGGCCACCCTCATAGTATGGTTCCTCTCTAGGTTTCGAATCTCCACCCGGCACAGCCAGAAGAGGACTGGCCACCCCTCATAGTCTGGTTCCTCTCTAGGTTTGAATCTCCACCCGGCACAGCCAGAAGAGGCCTGGCCACCCCTCATAGTCTGGTTCCTCTCTGGTTTCGAATCTCCACCCGGCACAGCCAGAAGAGGCCTGGCCACCCCTCATAGTCTGGTTCCTCTCTAGGTTTCGAATCTCCACCCGGCACAGCCAGAAGAGGCCTGGCCACCCTCATAGTCTGGTTCCTCTCTAGGTTTCGAATCTCCACCTGGCACAGCCAGAAGAGGACTGGCCACCCCTCATAGTCTGGTTCCTCTCTAGGTTTCGAATCTCCACCGGCACAGCCAGAAGAGTACTGGCCATCCCTCATAGCCTGGTTCCTCTCTAGGTTTCTTCTTAGGTTCTGGCCTTTCTAGGGAGTTTTTCCTAGCCACCGTGCTTCTACATCTGCATTGCTTGCTGTTTGGGGTTTTAGGCTGGGTTTCTGTACAGTACTTTGAGATATCAGCTGATGTAAGAAGGACTTTATAAATACATTTGATTGATAGTGGACAGTGTCATTGGGAGTAGCCATCGTACAGTATTGTTGTCTGTGAAAGGCCATGGATCAGCAGTAACCTTGTAATGTAATCTGAATGTTGCTAGATGCTTTGTTAAGTCATCCGATCAGGAACTGTACTTTCTGAGAGGGTCTCTGTCTAGCACTGGCAATGCCCAAACACCTGCATGTGCCAACTTACACACACACACTCTCTTTTTTCTGACATCCGTACGCACTCACGCACACACACCCACACAAAGTCTTCTCTGGTTTGATGTGATAAGGGCAGGGAAAATGCTGTGAGCCGGTTCCCTCGGCCCCATGTGCCCTCAACCTTACCGGACAAATAAACTGGGACGAGCCCCCCGGGGCAGAGAGATAGATGGAGGGAGAGGGAGAGAGGAAAATAGAAAGGGAGAGAGGAAAAGAAAGAAGGAGAGAGGAAAAGAGAGAGAGAACAGAGAGGGAGAGAGGAAAAGAGAGAGAACAGAGAGGGAGAGAGGAAAAGAGAGAGAGAACAGAGAGGGAGAGAGGAAAAGAGAGAGAGAACAGAGAGGGAGGGAGGAAAAGAGAGAGAGAACAGAGGGAGAGAGGAAAAGAGAGAGAACAGAGGGAGAGAGGAAAAGAGAGAGAGAGAGGAAAAGAGAGAGAACAGAGAGGGAGAGAGGAAAAGAGAGAACAGAGGGAGAGAGGAAAAGAGAGAACAGAGGGAGAGAGGAAAAGAGAGAGAGAGAGGAAAAGAGAGAGAACAGAGAGGGAGAGAGGAAAAGGGAGAGAGAAAAGAGAGGGAGAGAGGAAAAGAGAGAGAGAACAGAGGGAGAGAGGAAAAGAGAGAGGGAGAGAGGAAAAGAGAGAGGGAGAGAGGAAAAGAGAGAGGGAGAGAGGAAAAGAGAGAGAGAACAGAGAGGGAGAGGAAAAGAGAGAGAGAACAGAGAGGGAGAGGGGAAAAGAGAGAGAACAGAGAGGGAGAGAGGAAAAGAGAGGGAGAGAGGAAAAGAGAGAGAACAGAGAGGGAGAGAGGAAAATAAAGAAGGAGAGAGGAAAAGGGAGAGAGAACAGAGAGGCAGAGAGGAAAAGAGAGAGAGAACAGAGGGAGAGAGGAAAAGAGAGAACAGAGAGAGGAAAAGAGAGAGGGAGAGAGGAAAAGAGAGAGAGAACAAAGGGAGAGAGGAAAAGAGAGATCAGAGGGAGAGAGGAAAAGAGAGAGAGAATAGAGGGAGAGAAAAGAGAGAGAGAACAGAGGGAGAGAGGAAAAGAGAGAGGGAGAGAGGAAAAGAGAGGGAGAGCGGAAAAGAGAGAGAGAACAGAGTGGGAGAGAGGAAAATAAAGAAGGAGAGAGGAAAAGAGAGAGAGAACAGAGAGGGAGAGAGGAAAAGAGAGAAAGAACAGAGAGAGGGAGAGAGGAAAAGAGAGAGAGAACAGAGAGGGAGAGAGGAAAAGAGAGAACAGAGGAAAAGAGAGAACAGAGGGAGAGAGGAAAAGAGAGAGGGAGAGGGGAAAAGAGAGAGAACAGAGAGGGAGAGAGGAAAAGAGAGGGAGAGAGGAAAAGAGAGAGAGAAAGAGAGAGAGAAAAGAGAGGGAGAGAATAAAAGAGAGACAGAGAATAGAGGTAGAGAACAGAGAGAGGAGAGAGGAAAAAGAGAGAGAACAGAGAGGGAGAGAGGAAAAAGAGAGTGAGAGAGGAAAAGAGAGAGAGAGAAGAGAGGGAGAGAGGAAAAAAGAAGGAGAGAGGAAAGAGAGAGAGAACAGAGAGGAAAGGAAAAGGAGAGAGGAAGGGAGAGAGGAAGAGAGAGAGAGAACAGAGAGGGAGAGAGGAAAAGAGAGAGAGAACAGAGAGGGAGAGAGGAAAAGAGAGAGAGAACAGAGAGGGAGAGAGGAAAAGAGAGAGAGAGAACAGAGAGAGAGAGAGAACAGAGGGAGGGAGGAAAAGAGAGAGAGAGAACAGAGAGGGAGAGAGGAAAAGAGAGAGGGAGAGAGGAAAAGAGAGAGATAACAGAGAGAGGAGAGAGAGGAAACAGAGAGAACAGAGAGAGAGAGAGGGAAAGAGAGAGAGAACAGAGAGGGAGAGAGGAAAAAGAGAGAGGAGAGAGGAGGAAAAGAGGGAGAGAGGAAAAGAGAGAGAGAAAGAGAGAGAAGAAGAAGAGAGAATAGAGGGAGAGAGGGAAGAGAGAGAGAAAAAGAGGAGAGGAAAAGAGAGAGAGAACAGAGGGAGAGAGGAAAAAGAGGAGAGAAAAAGGGAGAGAGAGAAACAGAGAGGGAGGAAATAGAGGGAGATAGGAAAAGAGAGAGGGAGAAAAGAGAGAGAGAAGAACAGAGAGGAGAGAGGAAAAGATAGAGAACAGAGAGGGAGGGAGGAAAAAAGAGGGAGAGAGGAAAAGAGATAGAGAGAACAGAGAGGAGAGAGAGGAAAGAATAGAGGGAGAGAGGAAAAGAGAGAGATAACAGAGAGGGAGAGAGTAAAAAGAGAGAGAACAGAGGAGGGAGAGAGGGAACAGAGGGAGAGAGAAAGAGAGGGAGAGAGGAAAAGAGAGAGAGAGAACAGAGAGGGAGGGAGGAAAGAGAGGGAGAGAGGAAAAGAGAGAGAGAAAAAGAGAGAGAGAAGAAAAGAGAGAGAGAAGAGAGTGGGAGAGAGGAAAAGAGGAGAGAGGAAAAGAGAGAGAGAACAGAGGAGAGGAAAAAAGAGAGAACAGAGAGGAGAGAGGAAAAGAGAGAGATAGAAAACAGAGAGGGACAGAGGAAAAGAGAGAGAACAGATAGGGAGAGAGGAAAAGAGAGAGAGAGAGGAAAAGAGAGAGAATACAGAGGGAGAGAGGAAAATAAAGGGAGAGAGGAAAAGAAAGAGAGAACAGAGAGGGGAGAGAGGAAAGAGAGAGAGAACATAGGGAGAGAGGGGAGGGAAGAGGAAAAGAGAGAGAGAGCAGAGAGGAGAGAGGAAAATTAAGAAGGAGACAGAGGAAGAGAGGGAAGAGAGAGAGAAAGAGAGAGAGAGGAAAAGAGGAGAGAGGAAAGAGAGAGAGAGAGAGGGAAAATAAAGAGAGAACAGGGGAGAGAGGGGAGAGAGGAGAGAAAAGAGAGAGAACAGAGAGGGAGAGAGGAAAAGAGAGAGAGAAAAGAGAGAGGGAAAGAGAAAAGAGAGAACAAGGGAGAGAGGAAAAGGAGAGAGGGAGAGAGAGAGAAAAGATAGAGAGGAAAGAGAGAGGGAGAGAGGAAAAGAGAGAGGGAGAGAGGAAAAGAGAGAGAATAGGAGAGAGAGGAAAAGAGAGAGAAAAGAGAGGGAACAGAGAGAAGAAAAAGAGAGGAGAGAGAGGAAGAGAGGGAGAGAGGAAAAGAGAGAGAACAGAGAGGAGAGAGGAAAAAGAGAGAGAGAACAGAGAGAGAGAACAGAGAGAGGAAAAGAGAGAGAACAGAGGGAGAGAAAAGAAGAGAGAACAGAGAGAGAGGAAAGAGAGAGAGAAAGAGAGGGAGAGAGGAAAAGGAGAGAGGAAAAAGAGGGAGAGAGGAAAAAGAGAGAGAGAACAGAGAGGGAGAGAGGAAAAGAGAGAGAACAGAGAGGAGAGAGAGGAAAAGAGAGAGAGAAAAGAGGGAGAGAGGAAAAAAGAGGAGGAGGAAAGAGAGAGAGCGGAAAGAGAGAGAGAAGGAGGGGGAGAGAGGAAAACAGAGAGGGAGAGAGGAAAAAGAGAGAGAACAGAGAGGGAGAGGAGGAAGGAGAGAGGAAAAGAGAGGGAGAGAGGAAAAGAGAGAGAGAACAGAGTGGGAGAGAGAAAAAAAGAGAGAACAGAGGAAAAGAATAGAGGGAGAGAGGAAAAAGAGAGAGGAGAGAAGGGAGAGAGGAAAGAGAGAGAGAGGAAAAGAGAGAGGAAAGAGAGAGAGAGAAAGAGAGGGAGAGAGGAAAAGAGAGGGAAAAAGGAAAATAAAGAGAGAGAGAAAAGAGAGAGAGAACAGAAGGAGAGAGGAAAAAAGAAACAGAGAGGAGAGAGGAAAAAGAGAGAGAGAACAGAGAGGGAGAGAGGAAAAGAGAGAGAGAACAGAGAGGGAAAGAGAGGGGAGAGGAAAAAGAGAGAGAAAAGAGAGGGAGAGAAGGAGAGAGGAAAAGAGGGAGAGAGAACAGAGAGGAGAGAGGAAAAGAGAGAGAGAACAGAGAGGAGAGAGGAAGAGAGAGGAAAAGAGAGAGAGAAAAGAGAGGGAGAGAGGAAAAAGAGAGAGAGAGACAGAGGGAGAGAGGAAAAAAGAGAACAGAGAGGGAGAGAGAAAAAGAAAAGAGAGAGGAGAGAGAGGGAAAAGAGAGGAGAAAGAAAAAGAGGGAGAGGAATAGAGGAGAGGGAGGAGAGAGGAAAGAGAGAGAGAGAAAAGAGAGAGGGAGAGGAGAGAGGGAGAGAGGAAAAGAGAGAACAGAGGGAGAAAGGAAAATAAAGGAGAGAGAAAGAGGAAAGAAACAGAGGGAGAGAGGAGAGAGCGGAAAAGAGGGAGAGAGGAAAAAGAGAGAGAGAAAGAGGGAGAGAGGGAGAAGAAAGAGGGAGAGGGAATAGGGGAGGAAAAAGAGTGGAACAAGAGGGAGAGAGGAAACAGAGAGAGAACAGAGAGGAAAAGAGAGAGAGAACAGAGAGGAGAGGAAAAGAGAGAGGAACAGAGAGAGGAGGAAAAAGAGAGAGAACAGAGAGGGAGAATAGGAAAAATAAAGGAGAGAGGAAAGAGAGAGAGAGAGGGAGAGAGAGGGAGAGAGGAAAAGAGAGAGCGGAGAGAGAGAACAGAGAGGGAGAGAGAGGAAAAGAGAGAGAGAACAGAGAGGGAGAGAGGAAAAGAGAGAGAGAACAGAGGAGTGGGAGGAAAAAGAGAGGAAAATTAGAGAAGAAGAGAGAGAGGAGAGAGGAAAAGAGAGAGAACAGAGAGGGAGATCGGGAAAAGAGAGAGAACAGAGACAGAGAGGAAAAGAGAGGAAAAAGAGAGAGAGAGAAAACAGAGGAAAAAGAGAGGGAGAGAATAAAAGAGAGACAGAGAATAGAGGGAGAGAACAGAGAGGAGAGAGGAAAAAAGAGAGAGAACAGAGAGGACAGAGAGGGAAAAAGAGAGGGAAGAGAGGAAAAGAGGGAGAGAGGAAAAAAGAGAGCAGAGGGGAGAGAGGAAAATTAAGAAGGAGAGAGGAAAAGAGAGAGAGAACAGAGAGGCAGAGAGGAAAAGAAAGAGCCGAGAGGGAGAGAGGAAAGAGAGAGAGAGAACAGAGAGGGAGAGAGGGAAAAAGAGAGAGAGAGAGAACAGAGAGAGGGAGAGAGGAAAAAAGAGAGAGAGAACAGAGAGGAAAAGAGAGAGAGAAACAGAGAGAGACAGAAAAGAGGGAGAGAGGAAAAGAGAGAACAGAGGGAGAGAGGAAAAGAGAGAGGGGAGAGGAAAAGAGAGAGAGAACAGAGAGGGAGAGAGGAAAGAGAGAGAACAGAGAGAGAGAAGAGAGAGAACAGGGAGAGAGAGAAAAGAAAGAACAGAGAGGGAGGGAGAAAAGAGAGGGAGAGAATAAAAGGGACAGAGGAAGAGAGAGAGAAGAACAGAGAGAGAGAGGAAAAAAAGAGAGAGAGAAAAGAGGGGAGAGGAAAGAGAGAGAGAGGGAGAGGAAAAGAGAGAGGAGAGAGGAAAAGAGAGAGAGAAGCAGAGGGAGAGAGAGGAAAAAAAGAAGGAGAGAGGAAAAAGAGAGAGAGGAGAGAGGGAAAAAGAGAGGAGAAACAGAGAGGGAGAGGAAAAAGAGAGAGAGAAAGAGAGAGGGAGAGAGAAAGAGAGAACAGAGAGGGAGAGAGAGGAAAAGAGAGGGAGAACAGAGGAAAAGGGAGAGAGGGAAAAGAGAGAGAGAGAGAACAAGAGGACAGAGAGAACAGAGAGAGAGAGAACAGAGAGAGAGAGAGAGAACAGAGGGAGAGAGGAAGAGAGAGAGAGAGAGAACAGAGAGGGAGAGAGGAAAAAGAGTTGAGGGAGAGAGGAAAAGAGAGAGATAACAGAGAGGGAGAGAGAGGAAAAGAGAGAGAGAACAGAGAGGGAGAGAGGAAAGAGAGAAGAGAACAGAGGAAGGAGAGAGAGGAAAAGAGAGGGAACAGAGAGGGAGGAGAGAAGAGAGGGAGAGAGGTAAAAGAGAGAGAGAACAGAGGGAGGAGAGAAGAGAGAGAGAGAGAGAACAGAGAGAGAGAGAGAACAGAGGAGAGGAAAAGAGAGGGAGAGAGAACAGATAGCAACAGAGGAGAGAGGAAAAGATAGATAGAACAGAGGGAGAGAGAGAGAACAGAGAGGAGAGATAGGAAAAGAGAGGAGAGAGAGGAGAGAGAGAGAGAGAAAGAGAGGAGAGAGAGGAAAGAAAGGGAGAAGAGAGAGGAAAGAGGGAGAGAGGAAAGAGAGAGAGAGAACAGAGAGGGAGAGAGAGAGGAAAGAGAGAGAGAGAAGAGGAAAAGAGAGAGATAACAGAGGAAGAGTAAAAGAGAGAGACAAGAGAGGGAGAGGAGAGAAAGGAGAGAGAGAACAGAGAGAGAGGAGAGAGGAAAGAGAGAGGAACAGAGAGGGAGAGAGGAAAAGAGAGAGAGGGAAAGAAAGAGAGAGAGAAAAGAGAGGGAGAGCAAGAGAAGAGAGAGAGAAGAGAGGGAGAGAGGAAAGAGAGAGAGAAAGAAGAGAGGGAGAGGAAAGAGAGAGAGAACAGAGGGAGAGGAGGAAAGATGAGAGAACAGAAGGAGAGAGGAAAAGAGAGAGAGATAGGAAAAGAGAGAGAGAAAGAGAGAGAGAGAGAGAAAGAGGAGAGAGGAAAAGAGAGGGAGAGAGGAAAAGAGAGGAGAGATAGGAAAAAGAGAGAGAGAAGAACAGAGAGTGGGAGAGAGGGAAAATAAAGAAGGAGAGAGGAAAAGAGAGAGAGAACAGAGAGGGAGAGAGGAAAAGAGAGAGAGAACAGAGGGAGAGAGGAAAATAAAGAAGGAGAGAAGGGAGAGAGGAAAAAGAGAGAGAGAACAGAGAGGGAGAGAGGAAAGGAGAGAGAGGAAAAGAGAGGGAGAGAAAAAGAGAGGGAGAGAGGAAAAGAGAGAGAAAATAAGAGAGAGAAAGAGAGAGGGATATAGTCGTTGAAGAGAGAACATAGGGAGAGAGGAAAAAGAGAGGGAGAGAGGAAAAGAGAGAGAGAACAGAGAGAGGGAGAGAGGGAAAAGAGAGAGAGAAAAGAGAGGAAGAGAGGGAGAGAGGAAAAAGAGAGAGAGAAAAGAGAGGGAGAGAGGAAAGAGAGAGAAGAGCAGAGAGGGAGAGGAAAAATTAAGAAGGAGAGAGGGAGAGAGGAAAAAGAGAGAGAACAGAGAGAGGAGAGAGGAAAAGAGGGAGGGAGAGAGGAGAAAGAGAGAGAGAGAAAAGAGAGGGAGAAAAGAAAAAGAAGAGAACAGAGGGAGAGAGGAAAGGAGAGAGAGGGAGAGAGGAAGAGAGAACAGAGAGGAGAGAGAGGAAAAGAGAGGGGGAGAGAGGAAAAAGAGAGAGAGGGGAAAAAGAGAGGGAGAGAGAAAGAAAAAGAGGGAGAGGAATAGAACAGAGTGGAGAGAGGAACAGAGGAGAGAGGAAAAAGAGAGGGAAAGGAGAGAGGGGAGGAAAGAGAGAGAACAGAGAGGAGAAAGGAAAATAAAGAAGGAGAGAGGAAAAAGAGAGAGAGAGAGAACAGAGAGGGAGAGAGGAAAAGAGAGAGCGAGAACAGAGAGGGAGAGAGGAAAAGAGAGAGAGAACAGAGGGGAGAGGAAAAGAGGAGAGAACAGAGGGAGAGGAAAGAAATAGGGGAGAGGAAAAGAGAGACAGAACAGAGGGAGAGGAAAGAAAGAGAGAACAGAGGGAGATCGGAAAAAGAGAGAGAGAGGGAACAGAGACAGGGGAGAGGAAGAGAGAGAGAACAGAGAGGGAGAGAGGAAAAGAGAGAGAGAACAGAGAGGGAGAGAGGAAAAGAGAGAGAGAACAGAGAGGGAGAGAGGAAAAGAGAGAGAGAACAGAGAGGGAGAGAGGAAAAGAGAGAGAGAACAGAGAGGGAGAGAGGAAAAGAGAGAGAGAACAGAGAGGGAGAGAGGAAAAGAGAGAGAGAACAGAGGGAGAGAGGAAAAGAGAGAGAGAACAGAGAGGGAGAGAGGAAAAGAGAGACAGAACAGAGGGAGAGAGGAAAGAGGGAGATAAGAGAACAGAGGAGAGAGGAAAGAGAGAGCGAGGTAGAGAGAGGGAGAGAGAGGAAAAGAGAGCGAACAGAGGGGGATAGAGAGGGAGAGAGAGCGAGTAGAGAGGGAGAGAGGAGAAAGAGAGGAGAGCGAACAGGAGAGAGGGATGAGAAGAAAGAGAGAGAGAACATAGGGAGGGAGGAAAAGGGGAGAGAGGAAGAACAGGGAGGGAGAGAGGGAAAAGAGGAGAGAGAGAGAGCA
>NC_068427.1:48398052-48408052 GCF_023373465.1 Oncorhynchus keta
AATGTGGAGCTATATACAGGAAGTACCAGATCAATGTGGAGCTATATACAGGAAGTACCAGATCAATGTGGAGCTATATACAGGGAGTACCAGTACCAGATCAATGTGGAGCTATATACAGGAAGTACCAGATCAATGTGGAGCTATATATCCGTTGCTGACAGGTGTGAAAAATGTAGCACACAGCCATGCAATCTTTGTAGACAAATATTGGCACTGGAACGGCCTTACTGAAGAGCTCAGTGACTTTCAATGTGGCACCGTCATAGGATGCCACCTTTCCAACAAGTCAATTCATCAAATTTCTGCCCGGTCAACTGTATGTGCTGTTATTGTGAAGTGGAAACGTCTAGGATCAACAAGCGTCGGCTGGAGTGGTGTAAAGCTCGCCGTCATTGGACTCTGGAGCAGTGGAAATACGTTCTCTGGAATGATGAATCACGCTTCACCATCTGGCAGTCTGACGGACAAATCTGGGTTTGGTGGATACCAGGAGAATTCTACCTTTCCTGTTTCAGCATGACAATGCCCCCGTGCACAAAGTGAGGTCCAAACAGAAATGGTTTGTGGAGATCGACGTGAAAGAACTTGACTGACCTGCACAGATCCCTGACTTCAACCTCATCGTACGAACACCTTTGGGATGAATTGGAACGCCGACTGTGAGCCAGGCCTAATCACTGGCCTGCACAGATCCCCTGACCTCAACCCCATCGAACGAACACCTTTGGGATGAATTAGAAAACCGACTGTGAGCCAGGCCTCATCACCCAACATCAGTGCCCGACCTCACTAATACTCTTACTCACGAATGGAAGCAAATCCCCGCAGCAATGTTCCATCATCTAGTAGAAAGCCTTCCCAGAAGAGTGGAGGCTGTTCTAGCAGCAATGTTCCAATATCTAGTGGAAAGCCTTCCCAGAAGAGTTGAGGCTGTTATAGCAGCAATGTTCCAACATCTAGTGGAAAGCCTTCCCAGAAGAGTGGAGGCTGTTATAGCAGCAATGTTCCAACATCTAGTGGAAAGCCTTCCCAGGAGAGTGGAGGCTGTTATAGCAGCAATGTTCCAACATCTAGTGGAAAGCCTTCCCAGAAGAGTGGAGGCTGTTATAGCAGCAATGTTCCAACATCTAGTGGAAAGCCTTCCCAGGAGAGTGGAGGCTGTTATAGCAGCAATGTTCCAACATCTAGTGGAAAGCCTTCCCAGAAGAGTGGAGGCTGTTATAGCAGCAATGTTCCAACATCTAGTGGAAAGCCTTCCCAGGAGAGTGGAGGCTGTTATTGCAGCAATGTTCCAACATCTAG
This sequence comes from Oncorhynchus keta, assembly GCF_023373465.1. Lineage (NCBI taxonomy): Eukaryota > Metazoa > Chordata > Actinopteri > Salmoniformes > Salmonidae > Oncorhynchus > Oncorhynchus keta. The sequence continues at coordinate 48,399,358 of NC_068427.1, forward strand.
TGGAAAGCCTTCCTAGAAGAGTGGAGGCTGTTATTGCAGCAATGTTCCAACATCTGAGTGGAAATCCTTCCCAGAAGAGTGGAGGCTGTTATAGCAGCAATGTTCCAACATCTAGTAGAAATCCTTCCCAGGAGAGTGGAGGCTGTTATAGCAGCAATGTTCCAACATCTAGTAGAAAGCCTTCCCAGAAGAGTGGAGGCTGTTATAGCAGCAATGTTCCAACATCTAGTGGAAAGCCTTCCCAGGAGAGTGGAGGCTGTTATAGCAGCAATGTTCCAACATCTAGTAGAAAGCCTTCCCAGGAGAGTGGAGGCTGTTATAGCAGCAATGTTCCAACATCTAGTAGAAAGCCTTCCCAGAAGAGTGGAGGCTGTTATAGCAGCAATGTTCCAACATCTAGTGGAAAGCCTTCCCAGGAGAGTGGAGGCTGTTATAGCAGCAATGTTCCAACATCTAGTAGAAAGCCTTCCCAGGAGAGTGGAGGCTGTTATAGCAGCAATGTTCCAACATCTAGTGGAAAGCCTTCCCAGAAGAGTGGAGGCTGTTATAGCAGCAATGTTCCAACATCTAGTGGAAAGCCTTCCCAGGAGAGTAGAAGCTGTTATAGCAGCAATGTTCCAACATCTATTAGAAATCCTTCCCAGCAGAGTGGAGGCTGTTATAGCAGAAAAGGTGGGACAAACTCCATATTAATGCCCATTGTTTTGGAGTGAGATGTTGGGACGAGCAGATGTCCACATGCTGTTGGTCATGGAGTGACAGTGGCAAGATAAAGTATATGATGCCTTTGGAATTAGCTGTATTTCTGCATAAATTGTTCATCAAATGTGATCTGATCTTCATCTAAGTCACAACCATAGACAAACAAACCAGACAATCCGGGTAATTCTGAAGGGTTCACGTACTTTAGTCTTCCCACTGTATCTACGTGAAGGTAAAGTGTTCAGCCATGATGATAATAATAGGAGTAATAATAAGAGTAGATTGAAGTACAGAGTGGCAGCAGGTGTGTCTCTGTCTGTCTGTCTGTCTGTCTGTCTGTCTGTCTGTCTGTCTGTCTGTCTGTCTGTCTGTCTGTCTGTCTGTCTGTCTGTCTGTCTGTCTGTCTGTCTGTCTGTCTGTCTGTCTGTCTGTCTATCTGTCTGTCTGTCTGTCTGTCTGTCTGTCTGTCTGTCTGTCTGTCTGTCTGTCTGTCTGTCTGTTCTCTGTCTGCTCTGTTCTGTCTGTCTGTCTGTCTGTCTGTCTGTCTGTCTGTCTGTCTGTCTGTCTGTCTGTCTGTCTGTCTGTCTGTCTGTCTGTCTGTCTGTCTGTCTGTCTGTCTGTTCGTCTGTCTGTCTGTCTGTCTGTCTGTCTGTCTTCGTCTGTCTGTCTGTCTGTCTGTCTGTCTGTCTGTCTGTCTGTCTGTCTGTCTGTCTGTCTGTCTGTTCGTCTGTCTGTCTGTCTGTCTGTCTGTCTGTCTGTCTGTCTGTCTGTCTGTCTCGTCTGTCTGTCTGTCTGTCTGTCTGTCTGTCTGTCTTCTCGTCTGTCTGTCTGTCTGTCTGTCTGTCTGTCTGTCTGTCTGTCTGTCTGTCTGTCTGTCCGTCCTGTCTGTCTGTCTGTCTGTCTGTCTGTCTGTCTGTCTGTCTGTCTGTCTGTCTGTCTGTCTGTCTCGTCTGTCTGTCTGTCTGTCTGTCTGTCTGTCTGTCTGTCTGTCTGTCTGTCTGTCTGTCTGTCTGTCTGTCTGTCTGTCTGTCTGTCTGTCTGTCGTCTGTCTGTCTGTCTGTCTGTCTGTCTGTCTGTCTGTCTGTCTGTCTGTCTGTCCGTCTGTCTGTCTGTCTGTCTGTCCGTCTGTCTGTCCTGTCTGTCCGTCTGTCCGTCCGTCCGTCTGTCTGTCTGTCTGTCTAACCCGTCATTATGTATCTCCCAGTCTCTTTCTGTGTATATTAGGCTGACAGAGACTTTTGTTTTCACAGTTGGTTTCGACCCTGAGCCCCTCTATCATAACCTCTGCCCTCTGTCCATACCAGCCCTGAGCACTAGAGGCACACACACCACACACACACACACACACACACACACACACACACACACTGGAGAGTCAGAGCAATAGACATACATGCCTCTGGAGAGAGGATACACAGGGCTCCCCGTCTCTAATATTACCGGAGAAAAAATAAGGCCTAGTTTATGAATTTAGACTTTATATTGATACAGCCTAGCTGATAAAACTGTACGATATCGTCTTGCACATCACAATATCTCAACCATATATCGTCAATGTCATGTGGTTGATGAACCATATTATCGTCCCAACCCTACCCTACTCTGTGGTCCTTCTGTAGCTCAGTTGGTAGAGCATGGCGCTTGTAACGCCAGGGTAGTGGGTTCAATTCCCGGGACCACCCATACGTAGAATGTATGCACACATGACTGTAAGTCGCTTTGGATAAAAGCGTCCGCTAAATGGCATATATTATTATTATTACCACACTGACTGTAGACACACATAAACACACACAACAGGCAAACACACTCACCTATTAATAGGTAACCAGTAGCATTTTGTCCATTATGAAAAGAACACTGAATGTGACTGACCTGCACAGAAAGGAGAGTGTTGATTGGCCAGTAGGCTAACTTGTATAACCAATCAATCTGAATACTGAGAGCCTCCATCGACGCCTGATAGGCCATGCAGCAGGACAGTTTGTCTTGCTGACTCCACCGGCAAAGTGAGTGTTGATTTTTGTCCATCCACACCAGACGATCATGACACACAGGTTGAAATATCCCAACCAACTGTATTGATTTTGGGGCAGGTTGAAACACACATGAAAGATTCATGGTCATTTAGCCAGCTTAGCTGTTGCTAGCTAGTTTGTCCTGGGAGTTGAACATTGGGTTATATATATAGTGCTCTTTTCAGCTGGTTCCTTGTAGAATTTTGAGTCATACAAAATCTCTACTCTGATGATTAATATAAATCAATGTAAATAGTCTGGTGGCCATTTTGATTAATTGATCAGCAGTCTTATGGCTTAGTGGGTAGAAGCTGTTGAGGAGCCTTTTGGTCCTAGACTTGGTGCTCCGGTATCGCTTGCCGTGCAGTAGCAGAGAGAACAGTCTACGACTTGGTTGACTGGAGTCTTTGAAGATTTTTAGTGCTTTCCTCTGATACCGCCTAGTATATAGGTCCTGGATGGCAGGAAACTTGGCCCCAGTGATGTACTAGACCGTACACACTACCCTCTGTAGCGCCTTACGGTTAGATGCTGAGCAGTTGCCAGTACCAGGCGGTGATGCAACCGGTCAGGATGCTCTCGATGGTGCAGCTGTATAACTTTTTGAGGAGCTGGCGACCCATTGCCAAATCTTTCCAGTCTCCTGATGGGGAAAAAGGTGTTGTCGTGCCCTCTTCACGACTGTCTTGGTGTGTCCAATAAGGAGAGGGGACTTACAGCGCGTGGAGTGTCTCAAATAGAACCAAGTTCTATTTTAACGCTCGGGGCTGCACAGATGCTCGTTGCAGCGGTGTGGGTGAAATGATTGTATAACGTACATTTATTTTGTTCGCGCAGCATAGCGTGGCCGATGAGGTTTGCATGTAATGGCCGTGTGGAACCAGCTGCTCCAGGCGTCATGTGACCTTTCTCCAATGCCATTGGACACGGCAGCTGCATCGCCACTCAGCCTAGCCAACCTTTGACCTTTGTCCCAGTGCTTGTGTGTGTGACCGGAGGCCTGTCAGCGTAATAAGCCTTCTGGCTCAAAGGGGGTCTCAGTGATAAACAGCCACAGAGGTCAATCTGAAACAATACGAGCGCCCACAGACTGTCCCGCAGACACAAAGACACACACACACAAATTTGCAGACACACACACACACACACACACACACACAGATCGACAATTTTTACACACACACACACACACACACACACACACACACAGATGGAAACAGACACACATAGTAACCATACTATAATTTCCACAGACACGGTATGAAAATGTAAATGAATGTCATCATGAAGACAAACAGAAAATCACTAATCTTACCTTCAGAATGAGGCCTCTAAAAGCATTGGAATTGATGTTTCATTTCAAACCGGGGGTTGATTAACATCTACCATTAGGAACAGGAGTCACAGAGAGGGTCCTCCTACAAGGGCCAGCCTGTCACTAACAACGGCCAGCCTGTCACTAACGGCCAGCCTGTCACTAACAACGGCCAGCCTGTCACTAACAACGGCCAGCCTGACCCAGCCTGTCAATAACAACGGCCAGCCTGTCACTAACAACGGCCAGCCTGTCACTAACAACGGCCAGCCTGTCACTAACAACGGCCAGCCTGTCACTAACAACGGCAAGCCTGTCACTAACAACGGCCAGCCAGCCTGTCACTAACAACGGCCAGCCTGTCACTAGCAGCAAGCCTATCACTGACAAGCCTGTAACAACGGCCAGCCTGTCACTAACAACGGCCAGCCTGTCACTAACAACGGCCAGCCTGTCAGCCTGTCACTAACAACGGCAAGCCTGTCACTAACAACGGCCAGCCTGTCACTACCTTTGACCAGCCTGTCACTGGCCAGCCTGTCACTAACAACGGCCAGCCTGTCAGCCTGTCACATTTGCGGCCAGCCTGGCAAGCCTGTCTAACAACGGCCCAGCCGTCACTAACAACGGCCAGTCCTGTCACTAACAACTGCCAGCCTGTCACTAACAACGGCCAGCCTGTCACTAACAACAGCCAGCTATCACTAACAACGGCCAGCCTGTCACTAACAACGCCAGCCTGTCACCTAACAACGGCCAGCCTGTCACTAACAACCCAGCCTGTCACTAACAACGGCCTGCCTGTCACTAACACGGCCTGCCTGTCATGGCCAGCCTGTCACTAACAACGGCCAGCCTGTCACTAACAGATGGTGTCTGTCTATGGCTGTGTTTTCAAAGAAGAGCCCAATTCTGATCTTTTGCCACTAATAGGTATTTTGACCAATCAGATCAGATCGTTTGCCAATTCGGGCAAAATATCAGAATAAGGTTGCCTGTAGTAACGCAAAGAATCTACTGCAGGGGGTGCAAACCCCCATTTCTAGATGGCTGGCAACATCCTTCTTGGTTTTCATTGCTCTCTGACACATAATTGTGTTGCTAAGTCTGTTTCTTCAACCAGGATACTGCCGCCCTCAGGGACTGGTGTAGATGTGGAACCAGGATACTGCCGCCCTCAGGGACTGGTGTAGATTTAGAGACCAGGATACTGCCGCCCTCAGGGACTGGTGTAGATTTAGAACCAGGATACTGCCGCCCTCAGGGACTGGTGTAGATGTGGAACCAGGATACTGCCGCCCTCAGGGACTGGTGTAGATTTAGAACCAGAATACTGCCGCCCTCGGGGACTGGTGTAGATTTAGAACCAGGATACTGCCGCCCTCTGGGACTGGTGTAGATTTAGAACCAGGATACTGCGCCCTCGGGGACTGGTGTAGATTTAGAACCAGGGATACTGCCGCTCTCGGGGACTGGTGTAGATTTAGAACCAGGATACTGCCGCTCTCGGGGACTGGTGTAGATTTAGAACCAGGATACTGCCGCCCTCTGGGACTGGTGTAGATTTAGAACCAGGATACTGCCGCCCTCGGGGACTGGTGTAGATTTAGAACCAGGATACTGCCGCCCTCAGGGACTGGTGTAGATTTAGAACCAGGATACTGCCGCCCTCGGGGACTGGTGTAGATTTAGAACCAGGATACTGCCGCCCTCTGGGACTGGTGTAGATTTAGAACCAGGATACTGCCGCTCTCGGGGACTGGTGTAGATTTAGAACCAGGATACTGCCGCTCTCGGGACTGGTGTAGATTTAGAACCAGGATACTGCCGCCCTCTGGGACTGGTGTAGATTTAGAACCAGGATACTGCCGCCCTCGGGGACTGGTGTAGATTTAGAACCAGGATACTGCCGCCCTCAGGGACTGGTGTAGATTTAGAACCAGGATACTGCCGCCCTCGGGGACTGGTGTAGATTTAGAACCAGGATACTGCCGCCCTCGGGGACTGGTGTAGATTTAGAACCAGGATACTGCCGCCCTCGGGGACTGGTGTAGATTTAGAACCAGGATACTGCCGCCCTCGGGGACTGGTGTAGATTTAGAACCAGGATACTGCCGCCCTCGGGGACTGGTGTAGATTTAGAACCAGGATACTGCCGCCCTCGGGGACTGGTGTAGATTTAGAACCAGGATACTGCTACCCTCGGGGACTGGTGTAGATTTAGAACCAGGATACTGCCGCCCTCGGGGACTGGTGTAGATTTAGAACCAGGATACTGCCGCCCTCGGGGACTGGTGTAGATTTAGAACCAGGATACTGCCGCCCTCGGGACTGGTGTAGATTTAGAACCAGGATACTGCCGCCCTCAGGGACTGGTGTAGATTTAGAACCAGGATACTGCCACCCTCTGGGACTGGTGTAGATTTAGAACCAGGATACTGCCGCTCTCGGGGACTGGTGTAGATTTAGAACCAGGATACTGCCGCCCTCAGGGACTGGTGTAGTTGTGGAACCAGGATACTGCCGCCCTCGCGGACTGGTGTAGATTTAGAACCAGGATACTGCCGCCCTCGGGGACTGGTGTAGATTTAGAACCAGGATACTGCCGCCCTCAGGGACTGGTGTAGATTTAGAACCAGGATACTGCCGCCCTCGGGGACTGGTGTAGATTCAGAACCAGCATACTGCCGCCCTCGGGGACTGGTGTAGATTTAGAACCAGGATACTGCCGCCCTCGGGGACTGGTGTAGATTTAGAACCAGGATACTGCCGCCCTCAGGGACTGGTGTAGATGTGGAACCAGGAAGCACTAATGTTTTCCACTACAGGTATATCAACCCAAATCACTTCTCTGTCCTGACATCAGACATATTAGTGGTTCATGCATTGTGTTGTTATAAGTGGAGATTTATAGGTTGAGTGGAAGCCTAGTGTTTGATTTACAACTCCCGAGTCACCACACACACACACACATGCACACACACACACACACACACACTCGCACACGTGCGCAAACACACACACGAACACACACACGCACACACACACACACGTGCACACACACACACGCAAACACACACACGCAAACACATACACACACACACACGCAAACAAACACACATAAACACACGTAGGCAGACTTGCTATGGGGAAAGATAGACTGGAGCCCTTTTGGACTTAATGTGAAGTGAAATACTATTTTCAAAGCAGCTGTAATAAGGGGCAGGTTTACAGCTGTAATAGGGGCCAGTCTACCGCTGTAATAGGGGCAGGTCTACAGCTGTAATAAGGGGCAGATTTACAGCTGTAATAAGGGGCAGGTCTACAGCTGTAATAAGGGGCAGATTTACAGCTGTAATAAGGGACAGGTCTACAGCTGTAATAAGGGGCAGGTTTACAGCTGTAATAAGGGGCAGGTCTACAGCTGTAATAAGGGGCAGGTCTACAGCTGTAATAAGGGGCAGGTCTACAGCGCCAACCAAGAAGCTGAGTCTACAGCTGTAATAGGGGCAGGTTTACAGCTGTAATAAGGGGCAGGTCTATAGGGGCAGGTCTATAACGGGCAGGTCTACAGCTGTAATAGGGGCAGGTCTATAAAGGGGCAGGTCTATAAGGGGCAGGTCTACAGCTGTAATAAGGGGCAGGTCTATAGGGGCAGGTCTACAGCTGTAAGCCAAGGGCAGGTCTGTAAGGGCAGGTCTCTGTAATAAGGGGCAGGTCTACAGCTGTAATAAGGGCAGGTCTATAAGGGACAGGTCTACAGCTGTAATAAGGGCAGGTCTATAAGGGGCAGGTCTACAGCTCTACAAGGGGCAGGTCTACAGCTGTAATAAGGGGCAGGTCTATAAGGGGGCAGGTCTATAAGGGGACAGGTCTACAGCTGTAATAAGGCAGGTCTATAAAGGGCAGGTCTACAGCTGTAATAAGGGGCAGGTCTACAGCTGTAATAAGGGGCAGGTCTGTAGGGGCAGGTCTATAAGGGGCTGTCTATAAGGGGGCAGGTCTAAAGGTCTAATAAGGGCAGGTCTATAAGGGGCAGGTCTACAGCTGTAATAGGGGCAGGTCTATAAGGGGCAGGTCTACAGCTGTAATAAGGTGCAGGTCTAGTGGCAGGTCTATAAAGGGGCAGGTCTAAAAAGGTCTGTAATAAGGGGCAGGTCTATAAGGGGCAGGTCTATGAGGCAGGTCTAAGCTGTAATAAGGGGCAGGTCTATAAGGGGCAGGTCTACATCTGTAATAAGGGGCAGGTCTATAAAGTCTATAAGGGCAGGTCTACAGCTGTAATAAGGTGCAGGTCTATAAGGGCAGGTCTATAAGGGGCAGGTCTAAAGCTGTCTATAAAGGGGCAGGTCTACAGCAGTAATAAGGGCAGGTCTGCTTGAGTCTATAAAGGGCAGTAACTGGTCTAGGAGCAGTGGGTTAACTGGTCTAGGAACAGTGGGTTAACTGGTCTAGGAACAGTGGGTTAACTGGTCTAGGAACAGTGGGTTAACTGGTCTAGGAACAGTGGGTTAACTGGTCTAGGAACAGTGGGTTAACTGGTCTAGGAACAGGGGGTTAACTGGTCTAGGAACAGTGGGTTAACTGGTCTAGGAACAGTGGGTTAACTGGTCTAGGAGCAGTGGGTTAACTGGTCTAGGAGCAGTGGGTTAACTGGTCT
>NC_068427.1:48413052-48415552 GCF_023373465.1 Oncorhynchus keta
ACCCAGTCTGGTGTCTCTGGGCTCTGACCCAGCCTGGTGTCTCTGGGCTCTGACCCAGTCTGGTGTCTCTGTACTCTATCCAGTCTGGTGTCTCTGGGCTCTGATCCAGTCTGGTGTCTCTGGGCTCTGACCCAGCCTGGTGTCTCTGTGCTCTATCCAGCCTGGTGTCTCTGTGCTCTATCCAGCCTGGTGTCTCTGTGCTCTATCCAGCCTGGTGTCTCTGTGCTCTATCCAGCCTGGTGTCTCTGGGCTCTATCCAGTCTGGTGTCTCTGTGCTCTATCCAGCCTGGTGTCTCTGGGCTCTGACCCAGCCTGGTGTCTCTGTGCTCTATCCAGTCTGGTGTCTCTGTGCTCTATCCAGCCTGGTGTCTCTGTGCTCTATCCAGCCTGGTGTCTCTGGGCTCTATCCAGTCTGGTGTCTCTGTGCTCTATCCAGCCTGGTGTCTCTGGGCTCTATCCAGTCTGGTGTGCCTGTCTGTCCTGTCACTTTATCCCCCTTGTTTTGGACTTGACTCCTGTCTTCTACTCTACTTACCTTAATGAGACTCATGAAGACACTTTGCTGCGGTCTCTCTACTCAGAGGTGATCTGCTAGTGATCTATCACGATGTCATCTATGAACCTTTGAACATATTGGCCATGTACTCTTCTAATCTCCACCCGGCACAGCCAGAAGAGGCCTGGCCACCCCTCATAGTCTGGTTCCTCTCTAGGTTTCGAATCTCCACCCGGCACAGCCAGAAGAGGACTGGCCACCCCTCATAGTCTGGTTCCTCTCTAGGTTTCGAATCTCCACCCGGCACAGCCAGAAGAGGCCTGGCCACCCCTCATAGTCTGGTTCCTCTCTAGGTTTCGAATCTCCACCCGGCACAGCCAGAAGAGGCCTGGCCACCCCTCATAGTCTGGTTCCTCTCTAGGTTTCGAATCTCCACCCGGCACAGCCAGAAGAGGCCTGGCCACCCCTCATAGTCTGGTTCCTCTCTAGGTTTCGAATCTCCACCTGGCACAGCCAGAAGAGGACTGGCCACCCCTCATAGTCTGGTTCCTCTCTAGGTTTCGAATCTCCACCCGGCACAGCCAGAAGAGTACTGGCCATCCCTCATAGCCTGGTTCCTCTCTAGGTTTCTTCTTAGGTTCTGGCCTTTCTAGGGAGTTTTTCCTAGCCACCGTGCTTCTACATCTGCATTGCTTGCTGTTTGGGGTTTTAGGCTGGGTTTCTGTACAGCACTTTGAGATATCAGCTGATGTAAGAAGGACTTTATAAATACATTTGATTGATAGTGGACAGTGTCATTGGGAGTAGCCATCGTACAGTATTGTTGTCTGTGAAAGGCCATGGATCAGCAGTAACCTTGTAATGTAATCTGAATGTTGCTAGATGCTTTGTTAAGTCATCCGATCAGGAACTGTACTTTCTGAGAGGGTCTCCTGTCTAGCACTGGCAATGCCCAAACACCTGCATGTGCCAACTTACACACACACACTCTCTTTTTTCTGACATCCGTACGCACTCACGCACACACACACCCACACAAAGTCTTCTCTCTGGTTTGATGTGATAAGGGCAGGGAAAATGCTGTGAGCCGGTTCCCTCGGCCCCATGTGCCCTCAACCTTACCGGACAAATAAACTGGGACGAGCCCCCCGGGGCAGAGAGATAGATGGAGGGAGAGGGAGAGAGGAAAATAGAAAGGGAGAGAGGAAAAGAAAGAAGGAGAGAGGAAAAGAGAGAGAGAACAGAGAGGGAGAGAGGAAAAGAGAGAGAACAGAAAAGAGGAGAGAGAGAGAGAGGAAAAAGAGAGAGAGAACAGAGAGGGAGGGAGGAAAAGAGAGAGAGAACAGAGAGGGAGGGAGGAAAAGAGGAGAGAGAGAGAACAGAGGGAGAGAGGAAAAGAGAGAGAACAGAGGAAAAGAGAGAACAGAGGGAGAGAGAAAAGAGAGAACAGAGGGAGAGAGGAAAAGAGAGAGAGAGGAAAAGAGAGAGAACAGAGAGGGAGAGGAAAAGGGAGAGAGAACAGAGGGAGAGAGAAAAAAGAGAGAACAGAGGGAGAGAGGAAAGAGAGAGAGAGAGAGGAAAAAGAGAGGGAGAGAGGAAAAGAGAGAGGGAGAGAGGAAAAGAGAGAGAGAAAGAGAGGGAGAGAGGAAAAGAGAGAGAGAACAGAGAGGGAGAGGGGAAAAGAGAGAGAACAGAGAGGGAGAGGAAAAAGAGGGAGAGGGAGAGAGAAAAGAGAGAGAACAGAGAGGGAGAGAGGAAAATAAAGAGAGAGAGGAAAAGGGAGAGGAAAGAGAGGCAGAGAGGAAAAGAGAGAGATCAGAGGAGAGAGGAAAAGAGAGGGAGAGAAAAGAGAGGGAAAAGAGGAGAGAAGAAAGAGAGAGAGAATAGAGGGAGAGAGGAAAAGAGAGAGAGAAAGAGGGAGAGAGGAAAAGAGAGAGGGAGAGAGGAAAAGAGAGGGAGAGCGGAAAAGAGAGAGAGAACAGAGGGAGAGAGGAAAATAAAGAA
>NC_068427.1:48425552-48433052 GCF_023373465.1 Oncorhynchus keta
TGGCATTGCGCATGGTGATCTTATGCTTGTGTGCAGCTGCTCGGCCGCGGAAACCCATTTCATGAAGTTCCCGACGAACAGTTATTGTGCTGACGTTGCTTCCAGAGGCAGTTTGAAGCTCAGTAGAGAATATTACGGACAAATTGTCACATGCTTCTCCTCTCGGCGGTCCTGTTCTGTGAGCTTGTGTGGCCTACCACTTTGCAGCTGAGCCGTTGTTGCTCCTAGACGTCTCTTTTTCCACATTTTTGTTATGTTACAGCCTTATTCTAAAATGGATTAAATAAATAAAAATGTATCTATCTATCTACACACAGTACCTCATAATGATAAATCGAAAACTGGTTTTTAGAAATGTTTGAAAAAAAATAAAAACAGATACCTTATTTACATTAGTATTCAGACCCTTTGCTATGAGACTTGAACTTGAGCTCAGGTGCATCCTGTTTCTATTGATCATCCTTCAGATGTTTCTACAAGTTGATTGGAGTCCACCTGTAGTAAATCCATTTGATTGGACATGATTTGGAAAGGCACAGACCTCCATCATTCTTAAATGGAAGAAGTTTGGAACCACCAAGACTCTTCCTAAAGCTGATGGCTACACTGAACAATTGGGGGAGAATGGCCTTGGTCCAGGAGGTGACCAAGAACCCGATGGTCACTCTGTCAGAGCTCCAGAGTTCCTCTGTGGAGATGGGAGAAACCTCTAGAAGGACAACCATCTCTGCAGTACTCCACCAATCAGGCCTTTATGGTGGAGGGGCCAGACGGAAGCCACTCCTCAGTAAAAGGTATGACAGCCCACTTGGAGTTTGCCAAAAAGCACCTAAAGGACTCGTAGACCATGACAAACAATATTCTCTGGTCTGATAAAACCAATATTGAACTCTTTGGCCTGAATACCAAGCGTCACATCTGGAGGGAACCTGGCACCATCCTTACGGTGAAGCATGGTGGTGGCAGCATCATGCTCTGGGGATGTTTTTCAGCGGCAGGGATTGGGAGACTAGTCAGGATTGAGGGAGAGATTAACAGATCAAAGTACAGAGAGATCCTTGATGAAAACCTGCTCTAGAGCGCCCAGGACCTCAGACTGGGGCAAAGGTTCACCTTCCAACAGGACAACGACTCTAAGCACACAGCCAAGACAACGCAGGAGTTGCTCAGAGACAAGTCTCTGAATGTCCTTGAGTGGCCCTGCCTGAGCCTGGACTTGAACCCGAACAAACATCTCTGTGGAGACCTGAAAATAGCTGTGCAGCGATGCTCCCCATCCAACCTGACAAAGCTTGAGAAGATCTGCAGAGAATATTGGAGAAATTCCCCAAATACAGGTGTGCCAATCTTGTAGTGCCATACCCAAGAAGATTTGAGTCTGTATTCATTGCCAAAGTACTGAGTAAAGGGTCTGAATGTAAATGTGATATTTCTGTTTTTTTTTTTTTTGCTTTGTCGTTATGGGGTATTGTGTGTAGATTTATGAAGGGAAAAAATGATTTAATCAATTTTTAGAATAAGACAGTAACGTAACAACATGTGGAAACAGTCAAGGGGTCTGAATACTTTCCTAATGCACTGTATAGTGTAGCTGCGACGGACCAAAGCAGAATACTCTAAAGAGGTTTATGAGTCGCACCAGCAGCTGGAGAAGTCATCTGTCTGTCTGTGTCCAGGGGGACAGCAGATCTGTACCACAGCCTTTAGCTATACAGCCTAACCCCTAGTCTGGTCCCAACCCTGTCATCACAGAGAGGAAACATCCCCTACCACCAAGACACTCCGTGTACACAAAATTGTTCCGTGTTGAATCAACACTATAGTATTACGTTTAACACTGGGGTAGTGTGTACTGTATATGGGTCCATACTTTTCATTGTTATATTAACACTGTGCTTTAGTACTGACGCTATTACACTTTGTCAGGGAATTAACACTTTTAGTGTTATGCAGTAACACCTCGTATAGTATTTTTAACCGTTACACCAAGAGGTCCGTATATCCCTCACTGTTGGGTTAAGGACACCACAATATTATTTACCTTTAAAGTCACTATTATGTTAGGAATGACAAAGACTTCAGAACTGGCAGCAGACATGCTCAAACTTTAATTAAGATAACCATAGACCACTTAAAGTGGTATAGCTCTTCCACTCACAGGTGGCCAAAAATAACTAACTGAAAGCCACGCCCCACTAAGCCACGTCTCCAATATAATTTATTTGTGTCTTGCTTTCTTGGTTGAATTGTAGGATTACCACACATGGCTGTATTTATTAGTGACAGAGACATGTTTGTTGAATTCATGCATTTTCAGTCCTGTGACCTTTTAATGACAATACATTACATATCTCACAAGGCCTTATTTTAAGCCCTAGTTTTGCGCTAATACAGATGCCTGAAACTCATTGTTTACAGGCCACATCAGGCATGCAAGTCACATTATGATAGCTTACAAAATGATGTGCAATTCCTATTGGAATCCAGACAGAGTTAGTAACACCAACGGTTGGCATTTTTTCATTCAGTTTTGTAAACTTTGTTAAAAAAGACGACCTGAACCATTTACAATGGAAGAACTATTTCAGTAATGGGTGTAATAATTCTAACTAACTGATCGGATTAGTTTAGAAAAGTTATTTATCTTTGTTTAGCGTAAGATTAACCAATCGATCAATGTATATGCAAAAAAACACAGATTATAATATCAATCTACCTGCAGTAGAGCATGCTGGGAAATATGATAATGATGGGCATGGTTTTTTGATGGGAACGTTTTTTTTACTCTACACAAAGTAAAACTGATACAATCACACTCATCCTTATTCATCCTGGGGTTCTTTTACACCAAGGAGTGTAAAATCAACACTAGAAATGCTACACTGGCCTCCCGGGTGGCGCAGTGGTTAAGGGCGCTGTACTGCAGCGCCAGCTGTGCCACCAGAGACTCTGGGTTCGCGCCCAGGCTCTGTCACGACCGGCCGCGACCGGGAGGTCCGTGGAGCGACGCACGATTGGCCTAGCGTCGTCCGGGTTAGGCAGGGCTTGGCCGGTAGGGATATCCTTGACTCATCACACACCAGCGAGTGCTGTGGCGGGCCGGGCGCAGTACACGCTAACCACGGTGTTTCCTCCGACACATTGGTGCGGCTGGCTTCCAGGTTGGATGCGCGCTGTGTTAAGAAGCAGTGAGGTTTGGTTGGGTTGTGTATCGGAGGACCCAACCAACCTTCGTCTCTCCCGAACAACAATTGGACACCACGAAATTGGGGAGAAAAAAAATCCAACAACAAAAAAAGAAAGTGCTACACGGAAACAAAGCAACGCCAGGTGAACACCGGCCAATTGGCTGTGTGGCCTCATTCATACAGGCGGTCCCATTCTGATCCTTTGCCACTAATTCGTCATTTGACAATCAGATCAGATCTTTTGCCGATAGTGGGGGCAAAAGATTTTAAAAAATCGATAAAAAATCGACACATGTAAACAACAGGATTGTTAGACTAATAGTGAAATGCTTACTTACGGGTCGTTTTCCAACAATGCAGAGTTTAAGATAAAGGTTTGTTTTAAATACATAAACAGTGACATGAGGAATGAATAACGAATAAATATAACGTGTAAAAACAAAAAGACTATATAAAGGGACTGCCAGTACTAAGTCGATGTGCAGTGGACTGTCTTGTTTGGCAGTCTTGTTTGGCAGTCTTGATGGGAGTCTTGTTTAGCAGTCTTGTTTGGCAGTCTTGTTTGGCAGTCTTGTTTAGCAGTCTTGTTTGGCAGTCTTGTTTGGCAGTCTTGTTTTGCAGTCTTGTTTGGCAGTCTTGTTTGGCAGTCTTGTTTGGCAGTCTTGTTTAGCAGTCTTGTTTAGCAGTCTTGTTTGGCAGTCTTGTTTGGCAGTCTTGTTTGGCAGTCTTGTTTGGCAGTCTTGTTTAAAGGTCTCTTGGCTTGGGGGAAGAATCTGTTCAGGGTCCTGTTGTTTCCAGACTTAGTGCATGGTACCGCTTGCCGTGCGGTAGCAGAGTGAACAGTCTAAGACCTGGGTGGCTGAGTCTTTGACAATTTTTAGGGCCTTCCTCTGACACCGCCTGGTATAGAGGTCCTGGATAGCAGGCGGCTCAGCCCCAGTGATGTGGCGCCTTGAGGTCGGATTCCTTGCAGTGGCCATACCAAGCAGCGATGCAGCCAGTCAAGATGCTCTCAGTGGTGCAGCCAGTCAAAATGCTCTCAGTGGTGCAGCCAGTCAAGATGCTCTCAGTGGTGCAGCCAGTCAAGATGCTCTCAGCGGTGCAGCCAGTCAAGATGCTCTCATCGGTGCAGCCAGTCAAGATGCTCTCAGTGGTGCAGCCAGTCAAGATGCTCTCAGTGGTGCAGCCAGTCAAGATGCTCTCAGCGATGCAGCCAGTCAAGATGCTCTCAGTGGTGCAGCCAGGCAAGATGCTCTCAGTGGTGCAGCCAGTCAAGATGCTCTCAGTGGTGCAGCTGTAGAACTTACTGAGGATCTGAGGGCCCATGCCAAATCTTTTAAGCCTCCTGAGGGGGAAGAGGCTCTGACGTGCCCCCTTCATAACTGTGTGGGTGTGATGTGGACTCCGAGGAATGTGAAGCTCTCGGCCCTCCGTTTCCTGTTGTCCACAATCGTCTCTTTTGTCTCGTTGACGTTGATGGAGAGGTTGTTGCCCTGGTACATCACTGCCAGGTCTCTGACCTCCTCCCTATAGGCTGCCTCATCATCGTCGTCGTCCAAATCGAGGTTAGTGATAGGCTGTTGTGATCGTAGGAAGCGATGGTGGAAACATTACGGACAAAAAGAGTTACGATCAGCGCAAAAAACACCACACAAAATAGCAGAACTGGTCCGGATCCCATAAGACAGCAGCTGTCCACTTAACGTCAGAAAATGGGCTGCATGTGTCACGGCCGTCGAAAGAAATGGACCAAAGTGCCGCGTGGTGAGCGTACATTTCCTTTTTTATTTCAAATGTCACCAACAAAACAACAACAGAAACAACCGTGATGCTTACAGGGCTATAGTGCCACTAACAAAGTTAACTACCCACACTGAAAGGAGGGGAAAAGGCTGCCTAAGTATGATTCCCAATCAGAGACAATGATAGACAGCTGTCCCTGATTGAGAACCATACCCGGCCAAAACATAGAAATAAAGAAACATAGAAAACAAAACATAGAATGCCCCCCTCCACATCACACCCTGACCTAACCAAAATAGAGAAATAAAACGGCTCTCTAAGGTCAGGGCGTGACAGCCTGTGTAAACTCCACTGAACATCAGAAATGTAAACTCAGCCCATTATACAGTAAATCCCAAAAAGGATTGGAAATATATCAACAAAATAAACATATCAATAGTATAGTCGTATCTAGTTCCACCTTTTCCACCTCCATCTATCCAATCCAAATCTACGAGGACTACAGTTTATTTCTGGAAGGAGTGAGTGGTGTGACTGACAGGCATGTAACTCCAACCACTGCATTCTTCTGAAATCTGATTGGTAGACTATATCCAATCCCTACTGTATTCTTCTGAAATCTGATTGGTAGACTATATCCAATCCCTACTGTATTCTTCTGAAATCTGATTGGTAGACTATATCCAATCCCCACTGTATTCTTCTGAAATCTGATTGGTAGACTATATCCAATCCCCACTGTATTCTTCTGAAATCTGATTGGTAGACTATATCCAATCCCTACTGTATTCTTCTGAAATCTGATTGGTAGACTATATCCAATCCCCACTGTATTCTTCTGAAATCTGATTGGTAGACTATATCCAATCCCTACTGTATTCTTCTGAAATCTGATTGGTAGACTATATCCAATCCCCACTGCATTCTTCTGAAATCTGATTGGTAGACTATATCCAATCCCTACTGTATTCTTCTGAAATCTGATTGGTAGACTATATCCAATCCCTACTGTATTCTTCTGTAATCTGATTGGTAGACTATATCCAATCCCCACTGTATTCTTCTGAAATCTGATTGGTAGACTATATCCAATCCCTACTGTATTCTTCTGAAATCTGATTGGTAGACTATATCCAATCCCTACTGTATTCTTCTGAAATCTGATTGGTAGACTATATCCAATCCCCACTGTATTCTTCTGAAATCTGATTGGTAGACTCTATCCAATCCCCACTGCATTCTTCTGAAATCTGATTGGTAGACTCTATCCAATCCCTACTGTATTCTTCTGAAATCTGATTGGTAGACTATATCCAATCCCCACTGCATTCTTCTGAAATCTGATTGGTAGACTATATCCAATCCCTACTGTATTCTTCTGAAATCTGATTGGTAGACTATATCCAATCCCCACTGTATTCTTCTGTAATCTGATTGGTAGACTATATCCAATCCCTACTGTATTCTTCTGAAATCTGATTGGTAGACTATATCCAATCCCCACTGTATTCTTCTGTAATCTGATTGGTAGACTATATCCAATCCCTACTGTATTCTTCTGAAATCTGATTGGTAGACTATATCCAATCCCCACTGCATTCTTCTGAAATCTGATTGGTAGACTATATCCAATCCCCACTGCATTCTTCTGAAATCTGATTGGTAGACTCTATCCAATCCCTACTGTATTCTTCTGAAATCTGATTGGTAGACTATATCCAATCCCCACTGTATTCTTCTGAAATCTGATTGGTAGACTATATCCAATCCCCACTGTATTCTTCTGAAATCTGATTGGTAGACTATATCCAATCCCTACTGTATTCTTCTGAAATCTGATTGGTAGACTATATCCAATCCCCACTGTATTCTTCTGAAATCTGATTGGTAGACTCTATCCAATCCCCACTGTATTCTTCTGAAATCTGATTGGTAGACTCTATCCAATCCCTACTGTATTCTTCTGAAATCTGATTGGTAGACTATATCCAATCCCCCCCCCCCCCACACACACACATCTCCGCCTCTCTCTCTTGTCTGATGGCTTCTCCATGTTGCTTTTCTCATGCCTGCCATCCCATCCTGCTTTCCCACCCAAACAAACCCAGGCAGGGAACTGAGCAGCGTGGACTTTTTCCACAGGCATGTCCTGCGTCTGAAATGGCACCCTATTCACTATGCAGTGCACTACTTTTAACCAGGGGCCCTATAGAGAATAGGGTGCACTACATAGGGAATTAGGGTGCCATTTCAGATGCTGCCACAGTTTTCCATGAGACCACCATGGGATATCTGGACGGAGCAGCATGACACTCGATCATTTTCCAAAGTGAATTTTCACGGATAATCGTGAGTCAAATGTAAAACGTTGCCACTTTCTATTGTCATGACTTTTTCTTTGTGTTTTTCAGGGTTTTAGAGTTTACTGTAACAGCCAATTAAAACGCATGCCTCGTTAAGCAAATGGCTTGTTAAGAGGATGCTTTGTTGTAATGACTTGGTTAAAGGTCCTGTGCAGCCGTTTTGATTTCAATATCACATTTTCTTCTGGTTAAAAGTTAAGTACCTT